>NW_007727595.1:90685-169635 GCF_000696425.1 Galeopterus variegatus | reverse complement strand
GATCCGTTGCCGGACACGGAAAAAAAAAAAAAAAAAAAAAAAAAAAAAAAACTTCCAGTAAGGTTTTATAGGTTTCTGTAAAAAGATTTTGTTCTTTTCTTGCTTAGTATAAACCTAAGTGTTTTAGATTGCTTTTAGTAAAATAATAATAGATGACATTTACCAAGCATATAATACGCACCTGACATTGTGCTAATTTTAATTATAATTATATGTACTATCACAGGTTATCCATGCAAGACCCCTGTAACCTTACAGGCTACTATTATTATCATCAAAATATGAGGTAAATGAAGTTTACCTATGAGGTAAATGAAGTCTAGATTGATCATGTAAGTTTTCCAGAGCCACATGGTTGTTAAATAGTAGAGCTATGATTCGCATCCCAAACTGCCTGACTTCAAAGGCCATGCCCTTACCCATCCTCCTCTACTTATTAAACTAAGATTATGAGCTACCGAGATAAGAAATTTAGCCAGAATAAGAGTGAAATTCTTGTGCTAAATAATCAATATTTCAATTGGATAAGAGGAGGAAGGCCTATATCTATTTAAAACATGAAATGGGCCGGCCCGGTGGCGCACTGCTACAGTGCGCCGCTTGGGAGTGTGGCGGCGCTCCCGCCAAGGGTTCGGATCCCACATACAGACCGGCCGCTCACTGGCTGAGCGAGGTGCGGGCGCGACACCGAGGGTTGCAATCCCGTAGCCGGTCCCAGTCCGGTACGGGCGCGACACTGAGGGTTGCGATCTGTTGCCGGTCACGAAAAAAGACAAAAAGGAAAAAAAATAAAAAATAAAAAAATAAAACATGAAAAAGAGTTTAATTGTTTAGTAGATCTTTTATACAGTATGAACCAATAAAGGGATGTCATTGCTGTTGGGGAAGCTCCCTGCCAGAACTGAGAACCACCTCCATAGGTGGAGGGCAAGCTCAAACCAAAGAAAGAGGCAGACTACTCCACACTGGTAGGTAGTCAAAGATTTTTTCGGGGAAAACTTACATAGGAGGCAGTCTTGGGCAGCAGCGAGATGAGGTAGATCTCTGAGCTTGCGGTGCGCATCTGTCTAGCCTTTATACCATGGGAAAAAAAGAAAAAGTCACTAATGGCATGTTAAACCATCTGGTTGCTTTCTTAATCTGTTTACTCTTTGCTTAAAGGAATTGTTTGAACTATTCTGACCCTGGTATGCTTTGTCCCAGTCACGTCCTATAACTCACTTCTCAGTCGCGTACCCAGAACGTATTTTCACAATTACTTTAAACAAAGTAATGAGATCCAGTTCTGTGTTGATGGATATATAATGTCAGTTTATGTAAGGGGAGAGTCCCAGCAGGTCAACATCAGGCATGCTCTGTTCTCAGCCCCACATTTTAAAAGTGGCTTATCATATACCTGAGAGTTTCATCAGGGATGATATCATGTTAGATAAAGATGAGTTATGTGGAATCAATTGTTGAGGGGTGGGAACTTTGAGCATGGTAAAAGAAGACATCTGAAGAGCTGTTAAGAGCAGGAGGGAATAGATATGTAGGAACAGAAGTTTCAAGGAGACAGATTTTGTCTCTAGTGAAGTCTTTAAAAATTGGGCCGGCCCGGTGGCGCACTGGATAGTGCACCGCTTGGGAAGCGCGGCGGCGCTCCCGTCCGAGGGTTCGGATCCCACATACAGACCGGTTCCCGCTCACTGGCTGAGCGAGGCGCGGGAGCAACACCGAGGCTTGCGATCCCGTTGCCGGTCCCCGGTCCAGTACGGGGGCGACACTGAGGGTTGCGATCCATTGCCGGACACGGAAAAAAGACAAAAGACCAAAAAAAAAAAAATTAGCCTGTCCAAGAGCAAAACTGGCTTTCTTGCAACTTAGTGAGTGTCTCATTCTTTGAAGTGTTTTTAAAAAGACCACAGATAACAAAAAATGGATTCCTAAATTGCAAAGGAAGTTGATTTAGATTAATGGTTCTTAGAGTGCAGGTCTAGGATCAGTAGCATCTGCCAGAAACCATAATTGTTAGAAATGCAAATTCGTGGACCCCACCCCAGACTGCTGAATCAGAAACGGAGGGTGGGGCCCAGCAATCTGTGGTTTAACAAGCTATCCGGGTGATTCTGATACCCACTGCGGATTGAGAACTACCAAACCATATAAATTCTTAATGTCTCTTACAACTGTAAAGTTGCACTCTTCTTACTATTTGTTATGCAGTACACTTTAAATCAGTCAATACAGTATCAATTAGGTACTGCATCGAAGGGAAGTTAGTTACTGAAATAGAAAAGGGATCTCATTATAACGTGGTTTCATCCAATCGATGGCTCATGACGTGAAACCTGAGACAGTGTTTCAGCTGAATTTCTGGTGCTACAACAAATGGCTGGAGGTCTCTCTTACAGTAGGGACGGCATCGACCACCCTCATGATATGTCTAATTTTTCCCCCCAAAGGACAAATGAGGAAATAAAGAATAATCTGAGTTATTACCTTAGTTTTATTCTTTCCTTTTCATCATCATCCAACTGAACTTAAATCCTACAAAGGTCGATTGGAGTCGATGAGAACATTTTAATTTCTAACAGCTAAGACACAACTGATGTTGAATTCTCCTTGCCACTTACCCATCTGTTCTTCCCACCATGCTGTAAGTTCCTTTAGCTTTGGAGCCATGTCATTCATCTTTGTATCCTGCACAGTGCTTAGCATAGTGCCTGTGAAACGTTAGTGCTCAATCACCACTTATTAAATGTATTTAATTTGGTCAGTTCTCCACATTAATATTTTTCATTATAAAATCAAAGTATTATAATTAAACAAAACAGAGAAGAGTAAAAGACAATCCCCCAGGCTCCCATAATCAAATAAAAAAAACTATTTACATTTTAGAATAACTCAATCTTTTCTTCCATGTCCTAAAACTTCGTTTGTTTTACATGATTATAATTATGCCTTGCATACAATTCTGAATTCCCCTTATCATCGCTTTTTCCAGCATCATTGTGTATTGGGGAATCAATTTACACAATACACTAAAATGTGCAAAAAGAATATAGCTTTTTAAGTTGCTAGAGCTAACTTGATCCTTCTCATCAGCTAACTAGGTAATGGGAAAACTTAAACCTGATAATAGTATCTTAGACTCTTCCAGTTTAATCAGTTCATGGCTGTGAAGTGTTCATTAAAGTTCAACTCTCTCTTTCTCAGGGTTGATTTAAATAATTTTTTGGATGACTAAGCGTATTTCAGATAAATGCTCAATGTTTCAGATTTCCTTCCCTCTCCTGCTTCTTTGCAAGATGAAATATGAGTGGATTTTTGTTTGTTTTTCTTGAGCGGGGCTGGTGGATGTGACCAGGTAAATTGCTTCTGTGAGACCTTGGCGATGAGGAAAGAGGTCTTAGTTCTTTTCTCCTTCATTCCATTGCCCGGCTTCTGCTGGTTCACCGGCCTTCTCAGAGCCCCCACACCTACTCTCCCAGGACCACGGTATATTGGGGCCCTGGAATACACATGCAGGATGTGGAGGGAGTCAGGGGAACTGTTTTATGCTCATCTGCCTAACTCTCTAGCTCTTCATCTATCAGTTTTATGCCATTACCCTACATTACTTTGGATATAACCCTGACTTAAATGTGGAATTTTTCCAGGTTGAGAGAGGGAAACAGCTCCTGTGCTATTTTCAATCTATGGAAAAGTCTCCCGCCCCACCCCTTCTACCCCACCCCAACCAAAACATCTGCCTGACAGAAGTCATGACCCCTGTGCTTCCCACCTGCTTCCTCCTAATTCTTCTCTCTTCTTCTTTGGACTTCTTGTTCATGTCTCCTTGCTTGTTTGGACTCGCCCCTGCTCCACAGATAGAATGATTCTTTCCTCTTCTCGTCTGATGAGAACTACTATATCATACTGTTTATCCTGTGCTTTCTGTGCACTTAAAAAAATGAAACCAAACAAAACAAAACAAAAAGCACTTTTATAAGGCCAAGCTCTTGATATGAAAAAAGGGGAACTTTAAAATTATCAACCCATGCTGTCGTTCCACAAACCTGGCTTTCAGATTATCTTTCAGTGTTCTTAAAGCTGATCCATGATGTCTGGGGCAGAACCCACTCTTCCCTTCCCTGGGAAAGGAAACCTAGGTGCAACCTATCATGATTTAAGGGGGGAATAAAGTATGTTCATTTAAAATTTTTAAATGTTATACATGTTAAATTATATCAAAAACACTCCTGCATACTCTGGTGTTACATGCTGAGCACTGTGATAAGAGATGTATATATTTTATTTTATTTAATCCTTGAGTAAGTATCATTATTCTCATTTTACAAATGATAACGTTGAGGCACAAAAATAACTTGTCCCTAGATTTCACAAAGAGTGATTCTTTCAACTACATCACACACAATAGTTAACCAAATGTATGCACCGTAGTTGATTTAATCATTCCTCACTATGTGGACATTTAAGTCGCTTCAGGTTGTTTTAAGGGCAGATTTGCAACTCCTAGTACAAAGGCCTGGAGCTTAGCATTAAAACATACTTAAAATAGGAAAAAAATATAGATAGAAGAAAACTGAAAGATACATCACAAACAATTGCAATGTAATGACCTCAGTTGAATCTTGATTCAAAAAAAAGTCAGAGAAATTTGAACATTGACTGAATGGATATTTGATAAGGAATTATTGTTTATTTTGTAGGCATCATAGGCTTTGAAAGAGTTCTTAGAGATTATATATTTATTACAAGTAAAATCATGCCAGAATTGTTCCAGTCTAATGGGGAGTGGAGGATTGGGTGGTGGTGAGAAGGGTAAATGGAACAAAATGGGCCATCATTGGATCATTGTTGAATCAGGGTGATGAATACGTGGGGGTTCATTATCCCATTCTTTTGTATATGTTTGAAAATTTCCACAAAGTTTTTAAAAATGAGGTGACAACTAGAACAGCATTCCCTATGCTTTCTGAGTTCTGTGCAAGAAAATGTTCTTTTTCTAATATTGTTAAACAAACACATTTGCATGAATTTGGTTCTAGTCCCTAATCACCCAACCCTTTACTTTCAACCACTATAGGTACTGCTACATTCCTTTTACACACCGTATATCACTTGACAAATTCCTTTTGGGTGAGCCTTGTCAGATGAAAATTTTTCTTCAATGTGGGGTAAAGAGAAGTAGTCAGTTCTCTTGAGTGATGTGTGTGTGTGTGTGTGTGTGTGTGTGTGTGTGTGTGTGTGTGTGTGTGTGTGTGTGTGTGTGTGTGTGTGTGTGTGTGTGTGTGCGCGCGTGTGTGTGTGTGTTGAGGGCACATGGTCAGTGCAGCTAGTGAGCTCAATGGTTCTCTGAAAAAGGCCTTGCCAGAGCCTCATTATCCCACTCTGTGCTTCAGTTTTATCATGTATCTGAGCAAGTGTTTCCCCTGCTAGGCAGGAAGGAAATTTGAAAATTAGTGCCAGCTTCAATGCCCAGGAGGCACACACTGACATCTTCTACCTGTCTCGTTGGTGAAGCAGGGCTGTCCTGCAGAGTGTCTCATTAACACCAGGGGCTTGGCCCAGGCAGGGTGCCCCAATTTTTGTGTGCGTGTTATCTGGGCACAGTTTTTATTCGATCCATGAAATGTGCTAGAGTCACATTGCATTAGACCCCCAAAGCACACTTGTTTTCAATAGACATGTTTACTCTATTTCCTCTCCTCCCCGGTCCCCATGCTGCTGAACCATGTATCTGGCCAATCCAGCTCTGCTGAAATGAAAGGTGGCACTGTTTCATTAATAGCTCTTTCCCTCTCAATTTTATGCAGGACTGTCATTCATGCAATTATTAACATTTGTTAAGAGAGAGAAGGAAAAAAGGGGGTAAAGATAACATACATGAGGGAGAATGACAGTGAGAGTAAAGAATGTAAAATATTTATTGTAGAATATGAATGAAGCAAGTACATTATCATTTTGAGGTTCTAGTGGAATTCTGAAATGGAGACAAAACACTGAAAAATACATCAAAGATGTGAATTTTTCCATAAATCGCATGATGAAGTATAAAGTATAGAAAAGAAAATCCCCTTAAATTTTATAGTTTTCTTTTATATCTTGTGAAAGCTACTACCAGGATTCAGGATAAAAGATGGTGGCCTTTGCTTATGTCACTTTCTCTTCCATAACTTCTCTACAAAATTCAAAGAAAACAGGAGCATGTCATTAAAGACATTCACATGACAGTCAAAGACATAGCTCATCATCAAACTCCCAGGGCATAGCAGTGACTTTTTTATATCATCTTCTCCCCAAACTTATCATTGGACCTGTCAGTTCTGTACAAGTTGATAATTTAATATGGAGCAGGTCGATTTTTTTCAGGGTAGAGCAAAGAGGGCAAGTTGTAGGTAGTGGTGGTGGTGGATATTAATGGGGTGAATTTTCTACTCTGGTCCTTTTAAGAACAGCCATTATCAGGAAATGCCTTGGAGTTGTAAATTGAAAGCAAATGGATGAAAAGCAAATATGAAGATGTAGATCTTGACTCATTTGTATCTTTCACTCTTACTAGGCTTAGGCAGGAGTTAGCATTTCTGTCAGTACTAAGCTGGGTACTTCATACGTTTTATTTAATTAAATCCTCAGAAGCATGTACGGAGGCAAACTTTACTATCCCTATTTTACATAGGAGGAAACCAAAAGTTTAGAAAAGTTCAGTAAGTTACCCAAAGTCATACAGCCAGGAAGTCACAAGGCTAAGCTTCAAAACCAGCTGTGTCTGCATGTAACAGGTTTCCTTTCTGTTACTGCAAAGGAGGCAGTGCTGGTGTAGTTCATGGGTGTTGAAAGAAGAGTTATTCCAGGCATTAGGGAGTTATCAACTTCTCAAATTATAATCATTATAATTACAAATTTGTATATTACAGTGTAAACTGCCATGGAAAGGGAAAAACATATGTAAATTATAATCTGTCACTAATTATTTGTGTGGTCCTGGAAAAATATCTTAATTCTCTGGGCCCAAATTATCTCTGCCAAATATAAAGTGATTTGATTAGATCAAGTCTAAATGATCTTTTTCACTGTGATTTTCTTTTTCTGGTTGATGGACTATAAATCTCAATCAGTCAGAACTGAGATTTTAAAAAATCTGAATGCTAACTTGAGCTGGGTTAAAAAAAAATTATCTTAAATTGGCCTTCCATGTTAGCCAATTTCTCTCTCTCTCTCTCTCTCTCTCTCTCTCTCTCTCTCTCTCTCACACACACACACACACACACACACACAAAACACACATCCAGCACCCCCCATACTCTACATACCTAGCATTGCTATTTTTACTCAAGGAAGGGCAATTCAGAGTAGGTTTCATACACAGAGCACACAGGTAAGGAGTGGTTCCACGTAATTCAGTTACACAGCACAGTTTGAAAATTAAGACAACAGATAATCTGACCTTTCCACTTTCCTCCACCACTCCTTGGGAACTCACTGCAGAATTCTGGCTGCTTTGGTATGAGCCTGTACTTGCCTCCTCTACCTCCAAACTCTGAGAAAATAGAATTAATGAGGTGCAATAGAAAGAGAATAGGTGCTAGAGTCAGACACAGCCAGTCTTGGGTGTCTTTGGAAGGGACATTTTTCATACAACGGTACTGGTAACCTTTTGGTATTCCACTTTGTTTAGAAACAGGGTTTTATGGAGGAAATGCGACCAGCAGTGCAGTGGCATGATTCCACCTAGTGAGAGAATGGGACTCAGCTTGATGAAGTCATCCCTGGTGTAGATACTGTCAGTATGTGACTGACAAATTCATAGCTCCAAGGACAGGACATAGACTAATTTCGTGATCACTACAGCACCTAGCTCAGTGCCTGTTATGCAATGGGAAGTACATCAAGAACGTAGCAAAGTGTATTTTATACTAGAAATAACACAAATTTTGGAACCAGACATCCCTGGATTCAAAGTACTGGCTCTGCTAATTAATCTGTGTGTTTTGGGAAAAATCAAGTAAATTCTCTGAGCCTCAGTTTCTGTATCAGTAAAATTGGAATAATAAAACTTCCTTGGAATGTTAAGGTTTGGAAACAGTCTAGGCAAGTAGTTGTTGAACAGTAGGCACTAGTGTGTTGTAGCCAACAACAGCAGTATTTGAAGGAGGCAGCACTCGCTAAATACTGGAACAATTGAATTATTATAAATAGCTGGATTATAATCCATGTCATAATAGAGAAAAAAACTGCCATGAACCTATCGAGAAAAAAAGGATCTTATTATTTAAAATGCAGAGAAAAGGATTTTAACAGTTAAGAGTGATCTGTCTTGTGAGGTACTGAGATGCATTGCAGGGGGGAAAAAAAAAAAAAGACTTCAAGCCGTCTTTGAACAACCAAATTGGGAAGAAAGAAGTTACACTGGGCCCTTGCTAGGAACCTTCCAATTCAGCAGTTTTTGAAATCCAAGTTCATTTTTGGTAGTGAAGGCTTCCCAGTCAAACACTGAGCCATATTGTTCAAGATAAATTATTAGTAATTTGCCTTTGCTGCAATTGCATAAATTCTTTGGGGAAATTGAAGAGATCACAGCCAACTTTTAATGAATCAATCTGTTTTGCTAACATCAACAACAAAAAAAAGAAAAGAAGAAAGAAGGCCAAATGTAGTTTGTAAGGAAGGGAGTGGTAATCAGTCAACATTTGATTTACACTCTAAATGCAGTGAATGAAGCAAAATGGTTTTGAAAAATCTCCTAGTTACAGAATAAAATAGTTCACTTTATCTCGTGTTGATGAGCACATGGGCTCGGGCCCAGCGCATGTTTTAATAAAGTTCGCATTTGCAGGGAGTGTGGCAAATGTGTGAAGGAGAGAATGAGGACACCTTGGAGCTGATGCTCAGCAAAAAACACACAGGGGTTGCTCAGTGAGGGGCACCCTCCACGAGGAGAGACAGCAGAAAGGGACATGCTTCCTTCTCAAGAGCCCCAACACCAGGTACTTGGGGCACTGGCATTTGTGTCCATTAAAGAAAATAATTTTAACTGGGAAACCATTTAGACACTAAATTTGTTGTGTCTGGTCAAATAACATCAGGAATTTAGACTTGCCATGAGTGGATTAGCCCTCACTCAGAGTGTGCTTCATTAAGCTGCAAAGATTCTCATCCTTTTCTTCTCAGTGGTCAACAACAGTCCACCCAGACGTAATGCTGTTTATACAGTAGTCCCTCTTATCCAAAGTTTTGCTTTCCTCTGTCTCAGTTACCTGCAGTCTACTGTGGTCCAAAAATACGAAATGGAGAATGCCAGAAATAAGCAACTTATAAGTTTTAAATTGTGCACCATTCTGAGGGGCATGACAAACTCTCTTGCAGTCCCACTCCATCCCACCCAGGATGTGAATCATTCCTTTAGCTAGAGCTTCCATACTGTATTGTATGTATATATAGGAAAAAACCTAATATATATAGGATTCGGTACTGTCCGCAGTTTCAGGCATCCACTGAGGGTCTTGGAATGTATACACCATGGATTGTTGGGGGTGGGGGCTACTGTGTACGGGGTCCGAAAGATTGTATGTACTCAATAGAATCATAAGATACCTCTTTTATTGTGATCCTTTTAAACACACACACACACACACACACACACACACACACACACACACACACACACCTCTCCTAACATTCAGCCTTCAAGACAACCTAGATGGCATTTCCTCTGGTAAGCTTTCTTTTATTTTTCCTCCCCCTTCCCACGTTTAATTGTGCCTCCTTTATAAGCTAAAATGTGTATGCAGTAATATGTTTTCTTATATTTTGCCCAAATAAAAATCCCCGATTATCTTTGTACTTAAATTTTATATGTAGAACTTTAAAAATGTTTTTTAATTGCTTAGTCAAATTCAGTGGTCTTTTCCTTTGTTAGCCTAATTTCTTGAAATTAAGGGCACAGCCTTATTCCTTTGAGAAACATTTATGGAAAACTATACTTTATGAGTGTCCAGTTTGCAGAACCCCACAGACAACTTAAACTTGTTTTCCAATTCTGCAAGGGGGAGGAACAATTGTTAATATATACAGGTCCTCTTCCTGGCTTACTAAAAGGATTCTGCCTTTGCCCTAAACTTCTTCCCCTGCCACACCCTCTGAGGATAATCTTGCCATGCCAAACTGCTTCTTCAAGATTTCATGCTACAGAATCTAGGAGATAGTGGCCCCAGAGAAGGAAATTCAGGTTTATTCAGAAGAGATTTAGAGAGACATTCCAGGGAGCAAGCAACTGTGGTGTCAAAGGGAAGTGAATACAGAAAACAAATAGGATTTTTTAAATATTGCTGAGGTTTGTGAAAATCCTTCACAGAGTCTGAAAAATACACCTGAAGAACCTGTGTTTTCTGCAAATACATTTTGTTTGTTGGAGTGTTTGTCTTTGATTTCAACACTGCTCTGGTCTACTGCATGTATTATAAGCAATGCCTTTTAAATTTATGAATACAAGCATGTACACATCTCTACAATTTTCTGTAATATATATTCCCAGCACCTCAGATTCTTGGTTTCCCACATCCTCTTCTTTTTCTCATTAGTGGTCCTTTCTGGTCTCATGGTGGTTTCCTTTTCTCCAGCCACTTAATGAACAGTTACTTAAATGAACCATGATAAATGTCTGTCCTGGCATACTCTCAAATTAAATCCATTATAAATGTTGAATTGCTTAGGCTAAAATGCCTCTTAACCCAGAAAATGAAATTAAAGGCTCATTTTTCAGAATTAGCTAAGAAGAACCTACATTCATAAATCCTCACATTGCAAGGTAGTGTTTTCTGGTGGTTAAGACCTCAGCTCTGAAACTCACTACCACAGTTCAAATCCTAGTTCAGCAACTATTGTCTGTGTAATCTTAGGACAGTTACTTATCCTCTCAATGTCTCAGTTTCCTCACCTAAAAGGAGAATATAATGCTGACTTCACAGCATTGCATCAATCTTTGAGTTGAAGTCTTATCCCCATAATTGTTATTCTTTGCATCTGTCTCAAAGCAGCAGTTTTTCTTTGGACACTTTTCTAAAAAAATACCATTCTTTTTGCCAAAAGTTATTGCCCTCTTCAATTTAAAACTCCACCCTCTAGACAGAGTAGTACCTCCGCTATAGGTCTACTAAAACTGGATTGATAAGTCCAAGCTCTCTGGTTTCCTTGGCAACCATGGTTTGACTAACCAGGAGTCACAATGAAGACTCTGACCACCCAGGAAAAATCAGCCATACCCTGGGTGTCATGTCTCCAGCCTGTTCCAATGACCCTTCTCCTCTCCCATGATCTGCATCAGTCATGTGTCCTTTTGCATACGAGGGAATAACTAATTAGCTAATTGCTGGTAAGATTGTCTGCTAAGAACAGGATGTCATTCCTACATGGTGTTTGTCTGTTTTCTCTTCCAAAAGTTTCCCTCTTCCCCTACAAATGGTGAGCACAAAACAAATATGTGATGCTTGGCTTCTATTATAATTGCTGCCTAACTGATAGAAAAACACTTTGGGTCTCATTTAAATTCTTTAACTCTTTCTTGCCATTCTGTGAGAGGTTTTCTAAGTGTCAATGCACTTTACTAAATAAAACGTATTCCTACATCGTTATTAGGCATTGTTCCAACAAAACAATTGTTCCTTCAGTTTTAATTTTCAAAACTGAAAGACAGGTGTTAAATGACTACCTCAAGTCAACTTCCTGATGAGTCAATATTATATTGTGTGTGTATGTTTATTTAGTTTGTGCCATTTCCATTTCTTCCTTATTTAAATAGCAAGAAATTCAAAAGTAAGAGGATATACAAAAGCTAATGATGAATAAGCCTCTACATTTATATATATCCTCCCAACTAATACATAACAATACATTTTCAATATACAGACCCCTACTGTGACATCAGCTTTGAATGTTCAAAGGATGGATTTTACCTTCGTTCTAATGCCCTAAGACATTCTTTGGGATTTTAAAAATAATGTTGTCCCTGAAATATATGTAGTTATTAAGGGAAAGTCAACAATAAATTTAAAATAAATGCTACAATTGAAGACAGACCTGTACAACATTAATCAATTATGTGACTATGTAATAGATAATAACATGTGTGGCTAATTATCAAATTACATTGGGTTTAACAGAAACTCCACTATTTTGGTTCATAATTAATTACACTGGATTCTATTATATACTCTAGCTTATCAGAAACACTATTATAATCGTCTGAAGTAGTCATATCAACTGTGAAAAGCCTTCATCAAAAGGATACCACCCTTGAAATTTTTTATTGAATTGGTTTGAGAAAGGCATTGATACCTACAGTGAGAACACAGGCTCTAAATTCAAAGTCATTTCATTTAAAATATGTCCTATTGGTACCAGAGGAGAGAGTCTGGAGAGGCCCGATAGCAGCCTCAGCTCACCCTGTCCTCTGGCAGGTCCTTGACTCTACAACAGGAAAGAATTCAAGAGCAGAGCCACAGTAGAAAGTGAAGCAGGTTTAATGTAGCAAAGTGAGGAACACAGACTTCACAGAGAAAGTGCGGCCTAGCTCCAGAGACTGAGCAGGGCCTGCACCAAGTTTAATAGAAAAGTAAGAAATACACACAGAATTTAGTACAAAGTGTGGACTGGCTCATGAGAGTGTGCGGCTGCCCATTAGAAGTAAGGCTGACACGAAAGTAGAACATACACACCTCTCCAGAGAAGTGCAGGTTGACCCCAGGAGAAGTAGGCAACAACCCCACCTTCTGCTGGGATTCAACTTTTACAGTTTCGCCGTCTAATACATATTCATGATATTTAATGAATATTCAACTAAGGGGGTTCCCAGTTACGTAGTCACGTACGTGCTTATTGCTCTAAAATGCCACCACATGTGCCAAATATATTTAAATATATTTGGTATTCTCTAGCACCTGCAGTAGAAGGTCATTCAAGGGATAAACTTTTCATTAAGCAAGTTCATCTACTGAGATTACATAAATCTGCCCCCTGCAGTCTCAATTTCCACATGCTGATGCTGAAAATGGGTTCTAAAGGCCACTATAGCTTAGGATTCAGATGTGGGGCTTGAGTTCTAGGGGAGTGGTTTGAGACCCAGGGTAGTGGCCTGAAACCCAACCCCAGGGAAACGGAGCACCTCCTATCTCACTATAAGGAAATTTATGGCTTTATCCATTTTGCCTATATAAATCCCTCTGAAGCATAAATCATAAAACAAAGAAAGAACTCCTATCAACTGAGTAGCAGTATTCTGACAGAATCTAGGAAAATAAAAGCAACTCCAGACCATTGCACCAAAAGACCCTGAGGGTTGAATTTTCTAGAGTACAGGTGCTTCAAGATAATACATAATTGTTTGCTTTTTTAGAAAATATTTAAATATCAAAATAGTCACATAAGTTAAGAAGTTGCATAGATGTTAGTTCTGTGGTTTGCAGTAGCTGTGGAATGAGGAGGGTTTCTCCAGTGATGGATACTCCTCGTCTACACGGTGCTCATACAGAACTACCCACCGTTGCTTTATACACTCAGAATCTGCAGCTCATACTTATTAGCAATTCCTAACTGATCCACTTGAAATAGTAGTTTGGTTCTGTTTCTAAAGACTGGAGACAAACATGTGAGAGGAAACAGAAGGTTCTCTGAAGAAGAGAAGATAGCAATTATTAGCTTAAATAGAGTTTTTGAACTCATAAAAGAAAAATGACAGATCACACTAGCTCAAGTCCCTGAGAACAAGTTCTGGGGGATAAATCCTTGTTCTCCAAGCCAGAACAGAATGAATTTTCATAGTTTGTTCTACAGCCAAGAGATACTATCCTTGTTTTCTAGGCTGTCTTGCAAAGCTCTATCCTTCAAGTGTCACACATAAGGATACTTTATGAGTTCTTGTGAGTTGCTAAAATTCTGGATTTCTGAAACACAAGGAAAAGCCAAGCTGAGCTTTCCTAGCTAGAATATATGCAAAACCTGCAACTAACTAACTGCCTGAAATATATACGTTTTGGAAAATTGACAGAAAATGTTCCCTAGCAAGAGAGCTAAATAGAATGGGCTTCTGGGGAACATTCTAAGTAGGAACAAGATCCCAAAGCAGAATTTCCAAAAGAAAGAAAATGAATAATCAGCTTTTTGTCTGCCCTTCACAGCTGCCCCTCTGCCTAGTCAACAACCAGCAAAGGAGCTGTGTTGTTACAAGAAGCACACTGGGGAGCTGAGTGGCAGCTGGTGTGCGGGCAGTTTAACACCCCTGCAAGTCCTGGCCCCAGGAAACAAACACCTCACAGGTTTCAGGTAGAGCAAAAAGGAGAAATGAAGCCGATTCACTTAGGAGGAGCCTCCTATACTGGAGGGAGGACCCCAGACCAAATGAAGCTTCACTGAGGCATCTCTTAGAACACCTACATCAGTTCATAAAAATGAACAGCCCCTTCTTAAAGAAAGTAATGTTTACATGAACAGAGCTCACAAGGGCCCAGAGGAAAGTGATGGACCAGGGCGGGAGTGTGGGGCTGAAGTCAAAGGTCCCAACAAATGTCCTTCAAGGAGACTACACACATGACTCAGGCTGAATTCATGCCAAGCTCTAAAGAACTCAGCAAAATCTTCTGCTGTCTTCCTAATAAATTTGGCAGACGATCCTGGAGTTTTTTTTCTTTTTAATACTTCTTAATATTTCACAGACAGTGTGAGCTTATTAAGAATAGTATTAGTCCTGGAGAGAATGGAAACACTTTGAAAATTTTGAAGTAATTGTTTTTCTGCCATTATAAAAGTAATCCATCCTCAAAATATAGAAGAACTAGGAGGAAAAAAATCAGTCCATGATGAAATTATCTAATTAACATTTGGGTGTATGTATTTTCCAGTAGCCTTTTAAAACTATACCATGGCAACTTATTCCCCTACTGTTTTGCCTCCTCTTACCACCAACTAAAGCTACTGATGGGTCTCACCTGCAGGACATTCAGTGGGGCAGAGCTGTGAGCCAGTGCAGATGGGCTAGAACCTTTGATGACTACTAATAAGAGATCCCCCTCCTAGAATTACCTCAGTGTCTCCAGAATGGGAGCATTTTGGAAGGCAATGACTCTTGCCCCACCCCAACTTTCCTTCATCACTGAGATTCTTTCACCTTTAAGAATTTAATTGCGTAGTTCTGAAGACATGCTAGGAATTCCATGAGCATTTGTTAAAAGAATTCATGAACACCTGTTTAGTGTAACACACTGTGCTGGACGCAGTAGATATTTGCAAGGGGAATGGAAAACACAACTCACATACACAACTAACAATATGTAAATAACTAAAGGGATCAGGGAGCAAATGCAGAATGGTCCAGGCTTTGCATTATTCGTTGCAATAGCACTGGGTTCTGTTTATACCATGTTTTCTAACACATTTCTCAGTTGAGAGCTGCAGGAATTTCATTTGGATAAATTATCAGAGAAAGAATGAGGCTAACCAGGACGCACTCTTGTAAAATTTTCAGGCTCAAATCTCTTTCTCAGACAAGAGAAGGCAGAAGACTGGTGAAAGACCTCATTTTAAAACTGTATCCCTTTTCCTGCTCACTCTTCCCCTGTTGTGACACCCCCGACTGGATCTGGTATGACTCAGTTAAACCACAGTAGGACTTTTTGGCTGGCACAATGTTTGTTGTTACATCATAGAAATGCAGAGAGTGTTTTTGGCAGGATATGTCCATGTATGTTCAATGGTGGGTTATGGGTTCTCATTCCAGGATTACAGGTCTGTCACCAACTAGTTCTGTGACCTTGGATGGCTTGTTTGACCACTCTGGGTCCGAGTGTTTTTGTCTGTAAAAGGGGATAAGAATACATCCAGCTTACTTCATCAAGCTGCTTTCAGTACTGAAAGGGAGTGCCTAAAGGCACTGAGGGATGGAAGATATTTCAGGTACCTGGCTCTCCATAAGCTAGAACCAGATCCACAAAGAGCTGAATGCCTGGAGTCAAAGGCAGGAGCCGTTGGTTATGTGAATCACATTTATTGTTGACAAAGGCAGCATCTGCCTCTACTTACCCCACGGGAGCCCCACTGTGGTCAGCATTCTTACAATCCAGGGACTGAACGGGTGCTGGGAAGTGAGAGAAAAGACAGTGTGTGCACTTTCATAATATAAATAGAGCGACAAACTCTTCCTCACACGAAGCACCAAGAGAAAACAGCCTGCACCTGGACTTGGGTTTTTATCATGTTGTATTGTTTTGTTTTGTTTTTTTAAAGAATTGGATAGGCCCTGTGTGGAATTGTGAATGCCCATACACCTACTTCATGACAGGACAGCAGAGCAATCTGTTTTCAAAGGCCAGAGCTGTTTTCATTCCTCACCCGCCCCCCTGCCCCAGCTCTACGGTTTTTCTCTCCTCTCTTCATCCCAGTGAGGCCCTTTTTTTTTCCCCATCATTTTGAGTCAGCAGCCTGCCAGTAACAAAGGTACCCAGCTGTTCTCTGAGCCCTAATCTCCAAACAACTTTTAATAGGTACTGCCTGCCTTCCACGAAGTTGGCTGCCACAATAACACACCAGATTGACAGTATTTTAAGGAGGATTCGGAGGATTGTGGTGAAGTGTGGTTTTGCCCAACAGTTTGATAATAGAATTGCTAATATCTCCCTGTAATGATTTGTGTTCCTTTGATAGATGTGTGTTCTGGTCAGCTTGCTGCCATACAATACTAAAAGGGAGCTTGCAGAGTTCTCCCAGATACACCCAATCAGCCCCAAACAAACAATAATCACAGCTAACACTGTCAAGGCAACTAACCCACTCCACTGACAGTGCTGTGTGGCACATACCCCGTTGGCCCCATTTTATAGATAAGCAGAGTAGGATTTTGTGAGGCCAAGAAACTAAGGTCACACAGCAGATAAATGGCAAATCCCAGTTCCAACTAGAGCAATGTGATTCCATAAAAATCCATCCACCGTTTAGCAATTTTGTAAGTATGTGAGGTGATGGATTTAATTAGCTCAAATTCATCATTCCACAGTGTAAACATATATCAAAACATCACATTGTACCCCACAAATATACACAATTATTATTTGTCAATTAAAAATAAAATTTAATAGACTAGCAAGTTAGCTCAGTTGGTTAGAGCACAGTGTTACAACAGCAAAGTCGAGGGTTCAGTTCCCCATACCAGCCAGCAGCCAAAATAAAAATATTAATTGAAATTTTAAAAAATAAAATGTCAAAAAAAATGCATTGACTACCCCATTGTTCTACTTAAGGGGGTAGAAGCATAGGGATTTCTCAATTCATACAAAACTAAACAAACAAAGCAAAACATAATAGATGGTCCCATTTTATTTACTGAGTATCTCCAAAGCCTAACACAGCCCACTGCTGATATTTTGAGTATATCACAAATTACATCCTCTATCTGGTCTCGGTCTCCAGGAAGAGTTAGCACTTCTTTGATTTTAAACACTCATTTCTGGCCAAAAAGAAGCTTGGAATTCTAGGAGAACTTGACCTAACACCATAAAGCCTGATAAACCAGACTCCATTAATTATTATTATAGAATAAATGTCAGAATTGAAGAAGCATGAAAGTGATTGTATAGTTTAAATTCTTGTTCTCAGGAAATCCCTCTGTCTCTCTCTTTCACTGCAGTGTGGCTCTGGGGAGTTCAGCAGCTTGTTGAAGGTGTACAAGTAAATACAGGAGTCAGAATTTGTGCTAATCAGGACAGGAGGGTGGGCTTTGTACCATCTAAGAAGGTAGTGTTTGCTAAGCAAATTAGTAGGGTAAACACACTTGCAATGGAATATTTAAACTACTTAAGAGAATAAATTGCTTTCGAGCATCCATTCACATGCAAATGATTGATACACTAATTATGAGTCATTCTTATCTTTTCATTAAAGCCTGCTCCCTGAGGACCTCTATTAGGTATAACTTTATTAAGTCACTATTTCTAAACAAATAAAGCACATCTCTATCTTAGGAAAGCAAACTATTTTAATTCATATTTTTTCATTGGTTCAGACAGGCATCTGGCCCTCCTACCCTCTAACCCAAATTAAATATTTCACCAAGAGACATATATTGAGTGCATCCTACATGCCAACCACTGTGCTAAGAAGTGGCAATACAGAGGTGGATAAGATATGATCCCTGTCTAGAAAAGGCCCATGCAGGTTCAATTGTATTCTTTCTTCCCAGAAGGTCACAAGTTTTCCATTAATGAATGCTTAAGCAGACAGAGGCTGAAGTCACATGGGCAGCACTTGGGATGGGGAGAGAGGATTAAAGAATCATCAGATGGGCCCCACCAAGGTGAGCTAAGGAGACCTGTGTAGCACAGGAGACCCCTCCCCCCTTGGACCCAGAGGGAAGCACCAGCCCCCGCAGTCTGCCCCACCGCCAAGGTGAGCTGAGGAGTCCTGCATGGTGCTGGGGGATCATTCTGTGGCCACAGATTCTGGAACAGGACCCAAGGTGGTGTAATATAGCCACTACCACACCTACTGTCAAGCAAAGACAATTCAACACCACAGTAGCAGCCAGGGCCACTCCACAGGTAACCTACTGCTAACTCGACTACACTGATATGAGTCACCAGTAAAGCCTGCAAATAAAGGAAGAAATCTTTATCCTCATAGCCAACCTCAGTGTAACGGAAGAAGCAAACCCTCTACCAAATGACCAAATGTCAATGAAAAAATACTAGAACTACAAATAAACAAGAAGATATGACACCACTGAAGGAACACAGTAATGCTCAAATTTCAGAGTCCATCAAACAGGGAATCCTTGAAATGTCTGAAAAAGAATTCCGAGCAATGATCTTAAGAAAACTCAAAGAAATAAAAGAAGACCCAATTAGGGAACACAATGAAACAAGAAAAATATACAGAAAATGAAGGAGGAAATTTACAAAGAGATTAATACATTAAAAAAGAGAGTAGCAGAACTCCTAGAAATGAAAGGTTCACTCAATGAAATAAAAAACACATCAGAGAATTTGAGCAGCAGGGTAGAGCAAGCAGAAGAAAGAATTTCTGATCTTGAAGATGGTCTTTTTGAAATAACCCAGGCAGACCAAAAAAGGAAAAAAGAATTAAAAATAATGAAGAAAATCTAAGAGAGATAGCAGACAACCTCAAGCACTCTAACATCCGAATTGTGGGTTCCAGAAAGGGATAAGAAAGGAAAAGGTATTGAAAACCTATTCAAGGAAATAGTAACAAAAAACTTCCCAGGTGTAGGGAGAGATACAGACCTTCAGATCCAGGAAGCTCAAAGTTCCCCAAACAGATTCAATCCAAAAATATCCTCCCCAAGACACACTATAGTTAAATTTGCAAAGCTCAAAGACAAAGAGAGAATTCTAAAAGCAGCAAGAGAAAAGCATCGAGTCACCTATAGGAGAACCCCCATCAAATTAACAGCAGATTTCTGAACCAAAACCCTACAGGCCAGAAGAAAGTGGCCTGTATATTTAAAATACTAAAAGAAAAAAATTGCCAGACAGGAATTCTTCGCCCAGCAAGGTTCTCCTTCAGAAATGAGGGAGAAATAGTGTATTTCCCAGACAAACAAAAGTTGTGGTAGTTCACCACCACACAACCAGCCTTGCAAGAAATTCTCAAGGGAGTCCTTCATCTGGAATCTGAATAATGATTACCACTATCACAAATACACAAGAAAGAGCAAAACCCACCATTAAAACAAAAATGCCAGCAAGAAAGAGAAAGAAGCTAAATGATGCCATGTCAAATTTCCAAATAACATTGAAGAAGAAAAATAGAAGGGGAAGTAATGATCAAAAGTTATTTAAATCATCTAAACAAGAAGCAATTAAATGACAGAAATTAAACAATACTTGTCACTAACTACCCTAAATGTGAATGCATTAAACTCCCCACTCAAAAGACACAGGCTAACCAGATTAAAAAGTTAGACCCAAGTATATGCTGTATTCAAGAGACCCACCTCACCTGTAGAAAAACACACAGACTAAAAGTGAAGGGATGGAAAAAGATATACCATGAAAATAGAAACAAAAAATGAGCAGGAGTAGCTCTTCTTACGTTGGACAAAGTAGACTTTAAACCAAAAAACATAAAAAGAGACAAAAATGGCCACTATATAATGATAAAAGGATCTACCCAGCTAGAAGACATAACAATCATAAATATGTATGCACCCAATACTGGAGCACCCATCTGTATAAAGCAAACACTCTTAGACCTAAAGAAAGAAATAGGCCCTAATACATTAATAATGGGTTATCTGAATACCCCTCTCTCAGTATGGGACAGATCTTCCAGGAAACACATCAACAAAGAGACACAGGATTTAAACTACACCTTAGACCAACCAGACCTGGCAGATACATACAGAGTATTTCACCCAACAACTAAAGAATATACTTTCTTCACATCAGCTCATGGAACATTCTCCAGGATAGACCACATATTAGGTCACAAATCTCGTCTCAGCAAATTTTTAAAAATTGAAATCATTCCAAGAATCTTTTCAGACCACAGTGGACTAAAACTGGAAATTAATAATAAGCAAAACTCTGGAAACTATACAAATACATGGAAACTAAACAATAGGCTCTTAAATGACCTATGGGTCCAAGAAGAAATTAAACAGGAAATCAAAAATTTCTTGAAACTAATGAAAATAAAGATACATCATACCAAAACTTGTGGGATACTTCAAAAACAGTACTAAGAGGCAAATTTATTACAATAAATGCTTACACCAAAAGCACAGAAAGACTTAAAATAAATGACCTAATACTATGCCTCAAAGAGCTTGAAAAACAACAATCCAAACCTAAAGTTTGTAGATGGAAAGAAATAATTAAGAGCAGAGCAGAACTAATGAAATAGAGACCCCAAAAAACAATAGAAAAGATCAACAAGCATTTTTTCATGTACCTGTTGGCCATTTGCCTGTTTTCCTTTGAAAAATGTCTATTCAGCACCTTTGCCCATTTTTTAATTGGGTTGTTTTTTTACTGTGTAGTTGTTTGTGTTCCTTGTATATTATGGGTATCAATCCTTTGTCAGATGCATAGTTAGCAAAAATTTCCTCCCACTCTGTAGGTTGTCATTTCACTCTGTTGATTGTTTCCTTTGCTGTGCAGAAGCTTTTTAGTTTGATATAGTCACATTTGTTTATTTTTTCTTTTGCTGCTTGTGCTTTTGGGCTCATGTTCATAAAGCCTGTGCCCGGACATAGTTGCTGAAGTGTTTCACCTCTATTTTCCCTTAGTAATTTTACAGTTTTGGGTCTTATACTTAGGACTTTGATCCATTTTTAGTTGATTTTAGTATATGGTGAGAAGTGTATATCTCATTTCTTTCTTCTGCATATGGATATCCAATTTTCCCATCACCACTTGTTAAAGAGGCAGCCTTTTCCCCAATGTAGATTTTTGTCACCTTTGTCCAATATCAGATGGCTTTAAGCCTGAGGGGTGATTTCTGGGTTCTCAATTCTGCTCCACTGGTCTGAGTGTCTATTTTATGCCAGTACCATGGTATTTTGGTTACAATAGCTTTGTAGTATAATTCGAAGTCAGGTAGTGTTATGCCTCCAGCTTTATTTTTTTGCTCAGGATTGCTTTGGCTATTCGGGGTCTTTTGTTGTCCCATATGAACGTTGATTGTTTTTTCCATTTCTGTGAAGAATGTCATTGGTATTTTGATGGAAATTGCACTGAATCTATAGATAGCTTTGGGTGATATAGACATTTCCACCATGTTAATTCTTCCAATCCAAGAGCATGAAATATCTTTCCGTCTTTTTGTGTCTTCCTTAATTTCTTTCAGAAGTGGTTTGTAGTTCTCATTGTAGAGATCTTTCACCTCCTTGGTTAAATTGATCCCTAAGTATTTGATTTTATTCATGACAATTGTAAATGGGCTTACTTTCTTTATTTCTATTTCTGTTAGTTCATTATTTGAGTATATAAATGCAACGGACTTGGGGGCATTTATTTTGTATCCTGCAACATTACTGAAATTATTAACCAGCTCTAGGGATTTTGTTCAACATCACTAGCCATCAGGGAAATGCAAATTAGTACTACACTAAGATACCACCTCACCCCAGTTAGACTGGCTATAATCAAAAAGACAGTGAATAGCAAATGCTGGTGAGGGTGTGGAGAGAAGGGAACGCTCCTGCACTGTTGGTGGGACTGTAAATTAGTACAACCACTATGGAAAATAGTATGGAGGCTTCTCAAACAACTACAAATAGATCTTTCATATGATCCAGCAATCCCACTTCTGGGTATATACCCAGAGGAATGGAAGTCATCATGTCGAAGCGATACCTCCACTCCCATGTTCATCGCAGCTCTGTTTACAATAGCCAAGACATGGAACCAACCTAAATGTCCATTAATGGATGACCCCCCAAGGAAACTGTGATATACATCCACCATGGAATACTACTCTGCCATAAAAAAGAATGAAATTCTCCCATTTGCAACAACATGGATGAGCCTGGAGAAACTTATGCTGAGTGAAAGAGGGAAAAATACTGCATGTACTCACTCATAAGTGGGAGCTAAGAGAGAAAGAAGGAAGGAAAGAAAGACCACAGCGGTGCATTGGACTTGCAGAGGGAGAGAACATTCCTAGGGCTACAAAGTGGAGGGGGAGGGAGGTTGGGGATAATTGGTTGAGGGACACAGGGTACAAATGCAATTTGTGGTAATGGGCATGCTGCCAGTATGTATCTGTCCTTCACATCTTGGGCACAAGGGGTGACAATCAATTTTTTACCTCATGAATATTCATAACCAATAAAAAAAGAATCATCAGATGACATCTACTATCCTCTAAATAAAATGACTCCAGATGATTCTGTACCACGTAGGCCAAATAGGTTTGTAAACTGCCATGTAAATGTTACTATTATCACAAATTAAGAAATTGATTTTTAATTTCTGTGATTTGCATTGCAACTCAATACAAAGTAGAAAGACCCAGTAGCTTTTAAAGAAAAAAGGAAGTACCTATTTTGAAGGATAGCAGTGTCTCTTCTGTTCAACATCTTTGGGGACTGAGGGGATCCTGTGACAGAGTTTTCCAGCTATTCAAATCTATAGCCGTCTGAGAACCAAACTTAGGTTTTGCTATCCATTCTGCATAGAAATCATTTTCAATGGATAAAACATACTTGCAAGCATTGTTGAACAGCATGCACTGGCTGCTTCTGTCCTTTTGGTCGCTCAGCCGAAAACCTTTGGCATCAATCTTGAGTCCTTTCTTCTCACACCACAGGTCAGATCTCCCTCAATGTATAAGTATATCCCCAATCTGACCACTTCTTACCTCCACCTCCACATTTTGGTGCAAGCTACATCATCTTCATTTGGATTACTCCAGTAGCCCTCTAAAGCTATCTGTTTCTGCTCTTATCCCTCAGAATCTCTAGTGATCCTTAAAGATCGTAAGACGTGTCAAACCCTGCAATGGTTTCCCATCTGATAGGAAATCACGTGGCCTACAGAGACCTACGAGGTGCCTCATCCCATTGGCCTGTCTCCTGCGACTCTCCTTGCTCACGCTATCTTCCTTGCTTAAACCCTGCAATGGTTTCCCATCTGATAGGAAATCACGTGGCCTACAGAGACCTACGAGGTGGCTCATCCCATTGGCCTGTCTCCTGCGACTCTCCTTGCTCACGCTATCTTCCTTGCTTCTTCCCAAACATGTCAGGCATGCCTCTGTCTGGGTACCTTTGCACCTGCTGCTGCTTCTGTGAGGAACACTCTTCCTCCAGATGTCACCACTTCCTTCAGGTCTTTGCTTAAGTGCTGTTTCACAGGGAGGCCTCCCTTAGCTGCCCTTTAAAATTGCAGCCTCCCCACCTGGCACTCCCTTATCTCCTTCCTTGCTTTGTTTTTTCCATGTACTTATCACTATCTGAGAGACTGTACGTGTTACTTATTTTTTCCCATCCCCGGCAAGGGCAGGGGTTTTCATCTCTTGTTCACTGCAGTATTCCCAGCCCCTAGAAGAGCACCTAGCAAATAGCAGGTATTTGTTAAATGTCTGTGTGATTAATTAATCTATGCATTGAGGGGTATCATTACTAACGCTTAGTTAAGGCCATACTTGCACCCCTAGATGTACATACTAAGAACCAGAGATTCCGAGGGTACAAAGAAAGTACATGTCATTTGCAAACACAGCAATACTATGGCTCATTGCTTTGATTTGTTCCCACATTTTTAAAAGAAGGATGTGAGTTTATAATGTTTCAGAAATAGTAAACTAAATGATTTTACAGTGTCATTTTGAATTTATGTCTGCCTTTTACAGTCTTTTCTCAATCATTATTGGACTAGTTCCTGTCATTTTTTGTTCTTAACAGTACTACCTTCTCAAGCTACATTGTAATCTGCTGTTTATAATATATGGTATGGCCAGAACATCTTAGAATTTTATCACAAATAATATTAATTAGCTTCTCAGAAAATGTCCTAGTGATTTCATCACTCAAACTGAAGCGATAGCGCATTACTGAAGGATCACTGTGATAACCAGGATCTGCAGCGGCCACTCAGCATCTGCTGATAGGTACTTCATACATGTTGACTACTCAATGCTTTCTTTATTTCCCATTTCCAAGCCATTTTGTACATTTGGGATTTCCAGATATTTAGCTCATAAATGAGTGAAGTGTCTCTGAGCCCTTCTGTTTTGTCTTGGTGATGCAATAGCAAGCTTTTCATATTCCTCGGGAGTTTTATAAGACTTTTTGTGAGTTAATTGCTTAAATACCAGTGAGTTTCTTAATTTAGGGTGTTATGCTTATTAGTCAATATATAAATATCAAATTAATCAAAATTCAACATTTTCTGATCAAAGTAAATTTGAGGTAAAAGTAAAAATGCACTGGGTTTTAAACGTTTGTATCTCAGATATCAGAAATGGCCTCACCCAAGGAAGGAGTTTTCTCATGTCCCAGTTTGTGATGAGCATGAATCATTTGTGTCCAAGTTCTCACCTACCACTACTACTCTTAGCCATCATTTTTGGCTTTATCTGCAACTTCAATGATAGCCAGTTGCTGTCTGAAGTGTAGGAAGGCTCTCACAGGTCTGAATACCTTTCCCTTAGGGATCAAGCTTACTTCTGTCTTCTGATCTCTGGTGGTCTTGAATCATCTTCTCTGATTTCTGGGATTCCAGATTCGTTTGTTGTGCTCATATTTAGATTTGTCCTCTCTTTCAGTAGGAATCCTGCTATTACTCTAGGGACTATAGAACTATTGTGTCTTTAAGCTTTGCTCCCTGACCTACAACCTTGATATAACCAACAGGAAATGCTCTCAAAGTCATATAATTGCACATTAATAATTACTAATAATAAATACAATTTGTTGAATGATCTGTACATGCCAGGAAGTGTTCTAAGAGCTTCCCACACATTATTGTATTTAATCTTCATAGCACCCCATGAAATTTATCCTTAATCTCTAAAACAGCTAACAATTCCCATTCGCCAGGGATGAAATTGATGTGAAACCCATATAGGCATGCATATGTGTGTATGTGTATGTGTCAAAAGTAAAGACTTATTTTGACAATAGGAAAAATATTTTCTACTTTTAAATAGGAAAATAGCCCTTCAGAGAAGACTTAAAAGTGAAAAACTAAAGAACAATCCTGTGCCTATTTACAAAATATTATAAGCTTTGAATATCTCAAAATATGTTTTGAATTTCTCTTATGATTGCCTGTCTCAGGTCACTTTTCATATTTCCTTCATCTTATTTTTGACTGTTCTTTGTATTACAAGTGTGGTTCCTTTCATAGCTCCTCTTGTTTCTGGCATTCTGAGTGCTAAATTTCCCCACCTGCCTCTCAATTTCCAAGTGGCTTAACCATTTCTCCTGCCAAGCAGATCAACAAGCCTTACATCTTCTTTCTCCTTTCTGTCTTCTGAGCAGCGCTGAGGAGTCCCTGCCTGCTTTTAATTTACACCTTAGTGTTTCTCAATGAGTTGGCCACAGATCAAAGGCAAAACAGTTGGGACACTTGTTAAAATTCAGATTCCTGATCCCACCCTAAAGAAATGATTCAGTAGGTCTGACCTTGCATTTTTACAATAGTCTCTAGTGATAGGAATATGCACTTTTTTATCAAAAAGTTTGAAATTATTGTTCTAGAATTTTTAAAAATTGTCTTATCACTTGACTTCTTAAAAAGGCCTTATTTTGGGGATATTATATATCATCAAACAAAAAATGAATTAAACAGATTTCTTCATAGGGAGAAAGACACAGTGCTGGAGTTTCTCCTCATAAAGGGCCTTTTATATACTCATTCTCACCTAGGGCTGCCAATCCTATTTCTGAAAGCTTCTGTGAGCCTTTCTTGCAAGCACCTAATAAGTACTTATCTGTGCAGTGTTTGATGGTTGCCTTGGGGCCTGCTGCACCAAGATTAAATTGGTCCCACAGGCTCAGAAGAGGTAAATTTTGGATGACTACAAATGTGTGCTTATGAATGTGTATGTGTGTGTCTGGATACATATGCTTGATATACAAGAGGTCTTCAAAAAATTCATGGAAATATTCATATTATCTTTTAATTCTACTTTTTTATAAACTTTTAAAAGTACATATAATCACATGTTACTTTCAGTGATTATATTATGTGTATTAATATGATCCTCTGTGGGTGTTATGTAAATACACTTGTATATAAGCAAAAATACTATATATGGAAACCTAAATCCTACTTCCACCTTTTATAGTTTAAATGTACCTAATATCAAATCAACTCATCATAATATAACTCTGTTTGTATGGCAGGCAGAGTAGCCTGAAAAGCTGAGAAAGTAGAGGTGAGAATGGATGAAGTAAGATTTGATATCGCTGCATCGTTCCTGCCTAGTAGTTGAAAGGCTATGTTAGGAGTATACCAATCCAAGTCTTCTAATTCTGTTCAGATGTAAGCTCTTTGGTATTTTTTCATATAAGCTTAAATGTAACCTCAGAATCATTTTTAACACAGTGGTCAAGGTGCTCAATAACAGAAGTTCAAATACAGCATGGGTGGGTGATGAAAGAGTTTTCAGAGGAAAAAGGCAAACACTTTTCTTCTCTGAACTCTTGGTACCTAGCACAGCTTCTGATACCTAGGTGCTCAGTAAGTAACACGTAAGTGTATAGACAGAAAACCTTGTGAATAGTTTTATGATTTTTAAGTTTGATTTCTTCTTTACATAGCTATTACCCACCTTTCCTATATAGTTTTTGGGGCCTGCTCTGGGCATAAATGGCGCTCCATCGTGCATATACAACAAGCAACTGTTTACACTAGCTAAATTCTTAATCCAAAATGATTACTACCAATTCCTGTGTCCTGAATAAGTGGAAAATTCCTCAAGGACAGGAGTAGGGTGATAGCTCTCCTCTACTAACGAGGCACAATGTGTTTGTCATTGTGCTAAGTGCTTTATATATACCCTCACATTTCATCCTGGCAGAAACTCTGTGAAATATATTTTATTTTCCCATTTTTAAGATGAGGAACAGAACAGAGAAAAGTTGAGTAACTCACTCAAGGTCACACAGCTGAAAAACTGGTAGAACATGAGTTCTCTGACTCCATCTATATCTCTTAACTCCCTACTCATTAAAAATGGTCAATAAACTATCTTTTTGAGATTTTTTTGTGATCTGTGGCTGAATAAACTGTCACAGACAAAACATACCCATAGTATTCCAGGTAATTTTAGGCATTATTTGGGCCACACCTCAGTCAGGATAGCATGATAGGTAAGATCATGAACTTCTACAACCAAATTCTTGTGTTTGAATCATCGCACCACCACTTGTGAGACCTTGGACAAGTCATTTAACTTCTCTGCACCTAAGTTTACTTACCTATAAAATGAGGATGCTTGGTATAAGGGTTAAATAGATATGTGTAAAGTAATTAGAGTTCTGGCATAGAGTAACTCCAGTTAAGTACTTTCTAGGATTATTATTATTATTATGGTGAAGGAGGGAAAGTCTAGTGTTCAGTTACTTTCATCTGTTCAGTAATGTTTTATAATGCAGCAACTGTGCGTCAAGTTTATGTCAGGTGGGCAAGACTGGCATGATGCTTGTCCCTATGCAGTTGACAGCCTGTCAGGAAAGATGGACAGTTAGGTAAGTGCAATAAGCTACAGGGAGTTGTGTGCTGAATTTGGGGCAAGTGAGCAATGCACACAGCAGGAGACCGAGGTTGTGAAAAGCCTTGAATGTAGCAGGATTTTAGATAAGGGCAAGGCATAGTCATAATGGTCTCTGAGGCACTTAAAACTGGCAGTAAAGTAAATGAAGGATTCAAGGAGCAAAGAATGAGGCCAAGAAAAGGATAAGGAAGTGGTCACAGTAGTTCAAGTGTAAGGTTGTAACGTCTCCATCTAGAAACATGGCAGAGGGGAAAGAATAGAGAGCTGCAGGGGATACCTCAAAAAAGGAAGCAGTAGGATGCACATATTAACCAACTAGAAAGAAAATGTAAGGTCTTACTTAAGGACCAACTAGATGGTTAGTTGCAGAGGTGGATCCAGAATGCAAGTCTTCTAACTTGGGATCTCATGGTAAGAATGCACTAGTTGAAGAGCTTCTCATGATTGTGTGGTTCTCAAAGTGCGGTTCCAGTACCTCACTAAAAATGCAGATTCTTGGGTCCCAATCCTTTCAGTCATAAACTCTAGGGAACCAGCAATCTGTGCTTTAATGAGCCATCCAGGTGACGCTGATGCCCAAAATGTTTGAGAACGACTGCTCTGATTCATTTGCTCATTTAACAACTATTTATAGAGAGCTTTTTATGCATTAGGTTGGTACATCTGTGAACTGGATTCCAGGTGCCCTTAAAGAGCTTATAGTCTAGTGGGAGAACATCAACATTACAAATTACACAAATAATAATAATAATAAACACAACAGCAGAAAGTGCATGAGCACATTTAACGGGGGGACATAAACTTGCCAGAATAAGTAGGAAAAGTTCCCTGAAAAAGTGAATGAATCCTGAAGCATGAGCAGGACTTTCCCAGATAAAAGAATGCAGTTGTAGAGAAGCAAAGGACGGCTTTAGTAGCTGGAACACAATCAGGAAAGGCATCAGGAGGCTCAATGAGCATGAGGCAGTAGCAGACCTGATCGATCACACAGACAGCGTGGCCTTCATCCCACATGAAACGGAAAGCCATTGAAGGGTTTTGAGGAGAGCAGCAGCTTGATGCGATTTGCATTTTTAAAAGACCACTTTGGCTCTGCTTGTGTAGATTATGTTTAATACCACTGTAATCTACATGGATATAAATTCAGCCATCCTCAGCAGTGGCCCCGATACCCTCAGAAGTTTTATATTTATCTGGGCCTCTCTTTTCTGTGCGAAGGGTTTTGAGGAGAGCAGCAGCTTGATGCGATTTGCATTTTTAAAAGACCACTTTGGCTTTGCTTGTGTACATTATGTTTAATACCACTGTAATCTACATGGATATAAATTCAGCTATCCTCAGCAGTGGCCCCGATACCCTCAGAAGTTTTATATTTATCTGGCCCTCTCTTTTCTGTGTGGAAAGCTCAGCCCTGATGCCTCCCTTCAAATCTGTGTGCTTTCTGACCTTACAATTCTCCTAGCTAGTTCAAAAGCAGTTATTAGAGTTTGAGTTTTAAACTGGCCTCCAACCATGAAACCACCAAGAGTTTCAATTTAATTTCCCTTTCATGACCATTCACACCTTGATTCCTTTTGAGAAAAACCAACTATTGATACTGATAATAAGCTCATTTTATGCTTTGGAAGGAAAAAAATGCTCAGCTGAATTTATCATTAAATACAGTCCTCTCTTGATGGAGTCTACATTTAAGTCAGGCTCCTATTAGCTGAGAAAAGAGTGTCCACTGAGGTATGAAATGTTTATTGTAGCTAGTTCCTGCAAGCGCTGCCAGAAGAGAGATAGTATTTTCAATGGCCTAAAGCCACAATGCACAGGACATGAATTATGTATGCCTGTCTCTTTAAAACAAATCAGCATAAATTATCCCATAGGGCAGACTGCAGCAATTGGGGGGCCCTAAAAGAAATATTTTGCCTTGGTCTTCTGGGCATCAGAAACTTTGGGATGTGAAAGTGGTGATTGAATGAGATTCCAAATCACAGCCTTCAAATGTTTAGGGGGGAAAGGGAGAGGAGCAGGCAGTGGCCTGCATTTCTAAGCATCATCTGTCAGGATACCAGTAATCAACACATGATTATTATTCTCATCAGCCCAAAGCATGAAAGTAATTGAGTGAAAAAAATCCTCACATTATGTGAAATGATTACTGCCTTTGAGCCATAATAAACAATGATCTTGCCCTAGTGTTAGACGCAAAACAAATGAGAGCTGCCTGCTGCTGGTGCAGTGCCAGAATCACTACCAGATTCTATAGCCATTATAAGGGCTGGGGAGATGCTGTTCAAACGCCCCTCTTAGAGGCAACATTTGGCTCCTCATTGGAGAAGGGGCAGCCTTGCACAAGCTTACTCCCCAGAACTAAAGTTCACATTCACCACTTGGCTCCCCAGAGAAATGAGGGGGTCCGTTATGAGGACTGATTGTGGAACACGGGAATTCACTTGTTGCTTTCAAAAGAAGTTGTCAAGCCTGGCAGCCAACAAGCAGAAGGCAGCAGGAGGTACCGTAAAGGTGAAGGTATTACAGAGGGAGGCTCTGCCCTTCTCAGAGAGTGAGGCTAGAGATCAATGCAGGATCTAAAGAGCTCTCTGCTTATGGCCGATTTCTGTCAAGGCTTCAATGGGGTAGTCAAATTCTAGGAGCAGATCTGGATGTCCCCCACAAACTGAACTGAAAAGAGCCACTGGATAGTTTCATAGGATGACTGTAATTTGTGAGCTCAGTCCCCAGTCTTCTTTGCCCCACCCTGCAAAGCAAGGTCAGCTGTTAGCCCACAGGGCACCCTTATACAAGTGCTGTGGTTTATAGGCACCCCCATCACAAGCTCATGTTGGAATTTAACCCCCAATATGATGGTGGAAGATGTTGCCTTTAAGAGGTGAAAGGATCAAGAAGACTGTGCCCTCATAAATGGATTGGTTCATTCGTGGAGTAATGCATTGATGGTTAAATGGGTTGTCATGAGCATGTTCTGATGGCTTTATACAAAGAGCGATTGCACTTAGCTCTCTAGCTCATGCCATATTCAACATGTGATTGCCTGCATCACCACGGGACTCCTTACGGAGTCACCAAGAAGAAGGCCCTCTCCAGATGCACTTCCTGGACTGTGGACTTCTCAGCCTCCAAAACTGTAAGGAACAGGCCTAGAGGACTAGGAAGACAGAATGGTTTGGGGGAATAGGCCCAAGGCACCCTCTATGGGCTCACTGCCCAGGGCCACCTTGGGATGCTGATCCCCATACCCCAGCTGCTCTTGCTGCTCCAGCCATAGCTAACTTGGTTTCAGGTGCTCTTGGAACCACTGCTTTGGAAGATACAAGCTGGAAACCTTGGCAGCATCAATGTGGTGTTAAGTCTGCAGACTCACAGAATGCAAGAGCTATGGAGACACAGCAGCCTCCACCCACATTCCACAGGATGTATGGAAAAGCCTGGGAGCCCAGGATGAAATCTGTCGCAGGGCAGTCATCACAGAGAACCTTCACTAGCAATGTCAAGCAGAAACGTGGGGTCGGAGTTGCAGCAGAGAATTCCTACCAGGGTTGTGCCTTTGGAGCCATGGGAATGGCACTGCCACTGAGACCCCAGAACTGTAGAACTACCAATGTGCAATGCCATCCTGGGAGAGCTGAAGCATGGGCTGAGCCCAGGAAATCCATAGGGGTAGGGCTGCCTAAGGACTTGGGGAACTCAACCACTACACAAGTGTTCAGAGGACGCCGGACAGGGAGTCAAGGTAGATTATTGTCAAGCTTTAAGATTTAATCCCTGCCCTGCTGGGCTTTGAACAATCTGTGAGCCAGTTACTCCTTTCTTCTTTTCTGTTGTCCCATTGTGGAAAGGAAATATGTACCCTATTCTTGTCCTACCATTGTATCTTGGAAGTAGATAACTTGTTTTGATTTCATGGGCTCAGAGATGAGACAGTAGACCTTAGACTTCTCAATTGGTTCTGGAATGAGTTAACTTTGGAGTTAAGAAAATGAAATGAATGTATTTGTATGTGAGAAGGATATGAGCTTGGGGGGCCAGAGGTGGAATTTTGTGTTTTAAGTGTTCCCCCAAGCTCATGTTGGAACTAACTCCCAATATGATGATGGAAGGTGGGACCTTTAAGAGGTAATGGGATCATGAGGACTGGGACCTTGTGAAGGGATCAGTACATGCATGGAGTAATGGGTTTATGGTTTAGTAGATTGTCATAGGCATGGTTCCAGTGGCTTTATAAAGAGAGCAAATGAGAAGGTTAGCTCTGTTGCTCATGTCATTCTCACCATGTGACACCCTGCATTGCCACAGGACTCTAGAGAGAGTTAGCACCCAGAAGAAGGCCCTCTCCAGATGTGTTCCTTGGACCTTGCACTTTCCAGCCTCCAAAACTATAAGGAATAAATTTTGTTTCTTTATAAATTACCCAGTTTTAGGTATTCTGTTATAAGCAACAGAAAAATGAACTAATACAACAAGTGAGATGTCACCCTTTCTTGCCTCCTAAGCTGGTTGCCCTTGTGTAGAACACAACCTCCATAACTATAGGCAGCATCCCTGAAAACACCTAAATGTTTAAAATCATGCTGGTTTGCTTAAAGGTATCAACAGAAATACATAGTTATAAAAAAAGGTGGGGGGGCCACTTCAGGTTTCAGTTCCAACATTTAAAAACCTTGGAAGTGGGCACTCCTGTTCTTAAAAATAGAGAAAGCTGAACAAACTAAATATCAAGGACCTCTCTCAGATCCCTCAGAGAATTGAGGATGCAAGGCAAATTGCTACCCCAAAACTAGAGACGGGTGAATTCAGACAGTCACAGCTGAAATGTGCTTACCTGGACAGAAGCTACTGAAACCATAAACTGGTAGGAAAACAAATGGTAGATTCGATGAGTTGTTGGAGGCTTAGTATGAACTAGCTGAAGAGTGAGAAATTTAGGCCACAATCTTAGGGGGCCTAATACCTCGGTGGGTACCTCTAGGAACCTCACCAGGTTCTCACAGTAAAGAGCCAAACAAGATCTCTTCTTGGCTTTGGCAGGGAAGAAGAAGAGTAATCACTGTGAACTATGCCCAGAGCATTCTTTATAACAAATGCCTACTCTCCAGAGAAAAAGACTTTACTAGAGTCTTATCCCACCAGGAGAAAGGGCATTAATTTCTCTGACTCCAGCACCCTCTAGCTTTCCTGTTTCCTCTAGGGTGTGAGGAAGCTAATAAAAACTTGTGAAGGTCATACCCAAGAAATGCAGGCCCACGAAAAGGCTGAGATTTGTTCGTAAAATTATAGAATATTTTCTCTCCCCACACCATATCACCATTCTAGCAGGTACCAGTAAAATGACAGTAGATTTCAGATGAAAAAACTGTGAAGCATACACTCTATTTAAGAAGGAGACAAAAATAAGTATAATAGAGTAATGTAAGCCTCAGGTACCTAAAAACACAGTAAACGTTAAACACAATCTGACTCCTAGCCAGATAAACATTAAACCTATAGGTAAGGGTTTATTTACCTGATACATTATGTCCAGCTTTCAACCAAAAATTAGAATTAGGAAAAAACACCCTGAAGATAAAGCAAGCATCAAAATCAGGCTCAGATATAACACAAGATTTGGGAGATTATCAGACAAGGAATTTAAAGTAACTATAATTAGTATGTTAAAGGCTCTAGTGGAAAATGTAGAAAACGTGCAAGAACACATGTAATGTAACCAGAGAAATTAAAACTCTGAGAAAGAACCAAATGGAAATGCTAGAAATAAAAAACAGAATGAACAGCTTTGTTGAGCTCATTAGTAGACCTAACACAGCTGAGAAAAGAATCAGTAAGCTTGAAAATAGGTCAACAGAAACTTCCCAAACTGAAATGCAAAAAAGAAAAAACAAAAACAATAAAAAAGCAAGACAGAATATCCAAGAATTGTGGGATAATTTAAAAGGTATAAGATAAGCATAATTGGAAGACAAAGGAAAGGAGAAACAAAACAGAATATTACAAGTAATAATGACCAAGTTTTCCCAAAATTAAAGACAGGTACCAAACCACAGATCCAGGAAGCTCAGCAAATGTCAAGCAGAATAAATACCAAAAAAAAACTTACACTTAGGCATATCAATTTCAAACTGTAGAAAACAGAAGACAAAGAGAAAAATATTTGAAAGAAACCAAGGGGTAGGGGCTAGACATGACTATAGAGGAATAAGGATAATAATCACACCAGACTTCTTGTCAAAAACTATGCAAGCAAGAAGAGAATGTAATGAAATATTTAAAGTGCTGAAAGAAAAAAACCTATGAACCTAGAATATCCAGTAAAATTATCCTTCAAAAATGAAGGAGAATTAAAGAGTGTTTCAGACCAACAAAAACTGAGGGGCTTTATCAGTGCTCTGCAGGTAATGTTAAAATAAATTCCTCAGGGAGAAGGAAAATAATATAGGTCAGAAACTCAGATCTGTATCAAGAAAGGAAGAGTATCACAGAAGGAATAAAGGAGGTTAAAATAAAATATTTTATTGTTTGTATTCTTAATTGATGTAAAAGATAACTGCTTAAAGTAATAACAGCAACAATTTATTGGGTGATTATAGCACACAGATAAGTAAAATGAATGATAGCAATGTCATAAGGGATGGTAGGAAGGAATTGGAGAGATTATGTTAAAATACCTGCACTACATATTAGGCAATATAGTGCTATTTGAACGTGGGCTTACTTTAGTTAAAAATGTATATTGCAAACTTTACTTTTTGAATAAAAAACTTTAATGAAGTATAATTGATATCTTAAGACAGGAGCTAAAATTGAACAATATAAATTGCTCAATTAAATCCAGAGAAGGCAGAAAAGAACCAAGAACAAATGCAACAAATAAAAATACTTACAAACATGGTAGATATTAATCTGACTATACCAATAGACACTTTAAATATTAATGGCTAAAAATAGCAATTATAGATCAAAGATTGTTAGAGTGGATCAAAAAAAAAGACATAAACTATGTCACCTGCAAGAAACCCACTTTAAAGATCAAGATTCAGATTAAAAGTAAAGAGATGTAAAAAGATATACCATGTTTATACCAATCAAAAGAAAGTATAAGTACAGTCATGTGCCACATAATGACATTTTGGTCAACAAGAGACTGCTTATACAATGGTGGTTGGAGCAATAGGCTAGGTATGTAGTAGACTATACCATTTATGTTTGTGTAGGGGCACTGCATAAGGTTTACACAATAATGAAATCACCTAACAATGTATTTCTCAGAATGTATCCCTGTCCTTAAGTGATGTATGACTCTAGTTGTTTTGATTCAGACAAAGATGACTTCAGAACTAGGAAAATTATCAGGGATAAAGAGGGGCATTATATAATGATAAATAGATTAGTTGTCCTAGAATATATAACAATCCAAAATGTATGTGCATCTAACTACATAGCATCAAAACAAATAAGGCAAAAACTGATAGATCTATAAGGAGAAATAGACAAATCCATTACTATATTTGGAAACTTTAACAGCCCACTTTCAGTAATTGATAAATCAAGCAGGTAGAAAATCAATAAGTACATAGTTGATCCAAACAGCACCATCCGTCAACTTGACTAATCGACATTTATAGAATTTCCCATCTAACAACAGGAGAATACACATTCTTCTTAATCCCACATGGAACATTTACTAAGATAGACCATATTGTGGGCCATAAAACATAACTTAACAACTTTAAAAGAATCGAAATTATATATAGTATGTTCTCAGACAACAATGAGATTAAAGTAGAAATCAGTAATGTAAAGATAGCTGGAATTTTTTTAATAATTAGAAACTAAATAACACACCTGTAAATATCTCATGGATCAAAGAAGAACTCTGAATGGTAATTAAAAATATTTTGAACTAAATGAAAATGAAAATACAACTTACCAAAATGTATGGGATGTAGCAAAAGCAGTGCTTAAAGGGAAATTTATAGCATTTAATGCAAGTGTTAGAAAAGTAGAAACACCTACATTAATAATTTAATTTCCACCATAGGCAACTAGAGAAAGAAGAGTAATTTAAGCCTAAGGCAACAGAAGGAAAGAAATAACAACAAGTAGAGCAGAAATCAACGCAATGGAAAACAAGAGAACAATAGAGAAAAATCAATGAAACAAAAAGCTGCTTCTTTGAAATGATCAGTATAAACTGAGAAGTCCCTAGCCAGGCTAATCCAAAATAAAAATAAAAATAAAAAAGACACAAATTACTAATGTCAGAAATGAAAGAGATGTCTTCACTACAGATCTTAAGGAGATTATAATCATAATAAATAAATACTATAAGCAACTCTATCCCTACAAATTTGATACCTTAGATGAAGTGGACCAAGTCCTTGAAAGACATTAACTACCAAAACAAGGAGAATTTGATACAGCCTGAATAGGCCTATTAAAGAAATTGAATCAATCATTAACAACCTTTTCAAAAAAGAATGCACTAGGCCCAGATGGTTTTACTGGTAAATACCACCAAACATTTAAGAAAGATTTGATACCAATTCTTCACAGTCACTTCAGAAAATAGGAGCAGAGGTAACACTTCCTAACTCATCCTACAAGCCCAGCATTACCCTAATACCAAAACCAGAAGAAAAGAAGGGCAGTGCTCTGAGTGTGCATACTGACTTTCAGCAAGAGTCATCTTCCTGGTTAGAGAGGAACTACATGCCACGCACTAATGTCAACTCAGAGAGAGCCCGTTAGGAATAGAAGTGAGAGCAAACATCATCTCCTCTAGTGTTTCCCAGTCTTGGCCAATCCTAGGAAGCACCTGGGGGCACGTGTAAAAATGTATCTTCCCAGGCCTGTCTCTGGAGAGTCCGATTCAACTGGTTTCAGATGCTCCTGGGGATCTTACTGATAACAGATGCCCTAGATGACTCTGAAATTAACTAAGTTCAGGAAACACAGACCAAGCCTGTCTCTTCATTTGACAAGCCAAAACCTTAGGTGCAGAGAGGCATGGGATTTGCCAAAGGTAACTCAGTAAGTTGCAGGAGTGGGTAAAAGCTGAGGCTTGAACCAGAACTTGACAACCAAAATAATATATGTATTTTTTTTATCTTTTAGAAAACTTTTTATTGTTTTTGTATTCTTAAAGAAAAATAGTTTATGGGAGAAAATTTTAAAAGTATAGATAAGCAGAAAGCATAAATTAGGAATCAGCCATAACCCTACCACTTCAACCTGTTAAATTTTGATGTAAATGAACACTTTTTTATTTGGTATTTCTTTACTCATAGATTAAAAATGTCTGATTATATTTATTTATCACTTAAAATATTCTTTGTCACTGTCTTCAGTTTGTCATTGGTGAGTTTTGTATTTCCCCAGAGTAACATGAAGGACCAGATTAGTGTTCTATTTTTCCTTTGTTTCTTTCCATTGTTCGTTACTCCTTGCTCACTAGCCACAGTAAGCTTTTAGTGTGTATTTGCTAATCCATTACCAAAGAATGAAAAATAAAAAGTTCCCCTAGATCCCATAAGTTGGAAACTGGTATTTCCCAGTATAGGAGCTTGTGACTCTGATTGGAAACAGTGTTTGTCAGCTACAGATCAATTTCTTCTTGCTATTCCTGTATAATATAGGTAAGAAGTAAACTTTTCTTTCAGGGCATCAAAAGTAGCCTAGAGGAGAAGAGGGCGAGAAACTCGTTGCACCTCAGATGGTCTGGTGTAAGGTAACTACATCAGAAACCCTGGACATAATGCCAGGCCTCTGCTCAGAGTGCCACCTATGCCCCGGCTGCTATATCTACTGCCAGCCTGTAATGTAATTTTAGGTCCCATTTGGAACCTAAAGCCATTACCCTGAGACAATCATTTGTAGATGTTAGCCAGACTGCAGAAGAAGAAGGAAATTGGAATCAGGAAATGCAGGTCATTGGTCACAAAATTAAGATCAAACGCCACTTCCCCAAGGAAACCTTTTTGAACTTCAGAATAGATACATCCCCTTTATATATCCTTGATGTATCTTTTTGGTCCCTTTTACTTTTTCTTCGTAAAGGTAAGCAGTTTCTAATAAAATATTTGTGGGATTATTCGACCTCCTTTTTTGTAAAGTCAGAGTCCAGGCTCTTTTGCTCACCATTGAATCCCAAACATTCAGTACAGTTAATGGTGCATAGTTGTGTCCAATATTTTTTTGTTAAACAAGAAATGAATGAATGAATAAGAATTCTTACGATTTCTTCACACATCATCTCCCATCCTGACAGTATCCTAAGGCAAGCTGGACCATCACCTGAGTCCTGGCCCATTTTGAATAGAAAAGGGACAAAGATACCTCCAGTTTGTGATTATTGCTATTTCCCCAAATGTACATGCTGACTTATTCTGTTTATTAAAAGTAGAACTACTATCTTTGGCATTCTGCCCTTTCATGGAAGTGATCTCTGATTCTAAAACCTGTTTTTCTTATATAATGAGGGCTTTGAAAGTGACCAACATTGCAATGAATACTTTTTGATATAGACTTTGCTGGACAATCTTAAGCACTTAGAATTTAAAGATAGAGGAAAGATCAGCAATCCACTCCTCTTATTTAAAGGAGAAATTGGTAAAGGGACACGAAAATCAACTACATTGTATATTGATAAATTAAAATTTAAAAAGAAAAAAATTGAACCTCAAAATTCTTTCATCGATGATTTGCTATTAATGGGTTGACAGTAAAAATTCTGATTTAATTTTTTTATACTTTATTGTCCCACTACATTTATGTCCTATGCATTTTAATAATTCTCCACCGGAGGGCTAAGAAAATTTGTGGGCTGCATGTGGAGAAGTGGAGCCTTTTCTCGACTCTACCGTAAATTCTTAATGTAAGACTTGCTTTGGCTAAAATGATGGGAGAATAAGGCAATAAGATCATTAATATCAAGTAAGAACTTCTTATTGTATCTTCCGTCCAAGAATTACTTCCCACTGATATATTTCCATTTTGTTAAAGGATCAGAAAGAGACTTAGAGTAGCATGCAGGATTTGGTTGCATTTCGGATCAAAGAATTTTCTCATCTTCTGACCTATAGTTTGACATATAACTTTACCCATTGGAAATTATTGCTCACTTTAGGAAGTATTTTGTTTTGCTGACAATATTTTTCTTACAAACTAATTTTTGAAGTATTACAGGTATTTTGATGTTCTATGTAATAATTTTGATTATATTATGCAACTGAAATCTGCTACAGATCACCTGAAGAATTTTATAAATTGTCATTTATTAAAAATTTTTAATTTGCATACAGTAGTACTTGCTTTTTTGTTGTATAGATCTGTGCATATTAACATATCTAGATTCTTATTATTACCATGACAGAATTATCTCATGTGTACACTTTAAAGGCAGACCCTCTCAACATATAATTACCGTGTGACTCAAAAAGTCAACTTCTAGGAATTCATCCTAGAAAAGTAAAAACTTATGTTCACATAAAAACCCATAGATAAATGTTTGTAGCAGCACTATTCATAATCATCAGGAAATTTAAAAAGAAAATATTGCTATATGCTAAATGTTAACTTTGTGATATTTTACTTCTTTTTTATCCCAGTTGGAAGCTGCTTATCATTTCTCACATTCCCTGCGTTTGCTAATAGTTGGATTGTTAAGAGTGCCATTTGAACTGACCTAATTCAAGGAAGTTGAGTGCAGTTAGATAATATTCTTATATTCTTGTTTTCTAGTCTAGGTGCTTGCATATATGGAGGGGCCTAATGGATCAATGGCAGAAATTATAGAAACAAAGAATAGCACTTATATCAAGAGACTATTATGCAATTATAATTAAAAAACATTAGTCATTGAAATTGTTTCACTTTTTTTGCCTTTGATGAGTGTTCTTTATTTTATTCCAGCTCAGTAGGCCAATTCTAAAGAATAATCTAATTTTTCAAATGCACATCAGCTGCATTCATGTTTCTAAGGATGATTTAATAAGGCCTATAGATTAACTTGCCATAATGTCTGGGTGGTAACCACATCCTACACAGTGGTGGTGAAAAGGCTGGACATGCTAGAAAGGATTGACATGCAGGCTGTGAGATGTTAAGCCTAAAGAACTTCACTGCAGAAATATCAGAGCATGTACCTCTTCACCCTAGCTATGTAACTAGTTTCAATTCTTTCTAGAAACTGAAGGAAGAATGGAAAAGAAAATAAGGTCCATGAAAGCATCATTCTTTACCTAGAAATATCCTTTTCTTTCACCTAATAATTTGAGAACTAGTTAAAATTCTGTTGTCTACCAATTTGCTGTAAAAGGATAAAGGTAATAAATGTCCTTGAACTTAATGATTTCCAACTCCAAGTTGAAGTCTGTGTACAAAAAAGAGGAATCAGAAATCCCTTCTTTCTGGGAAGCCTCTGCTTCCTATTAGCAACTTAGGACCCTGCCATAAAACAAGGCACAGGCTTCATAATGGAAAGCCAGTGTAGACATCTAGAAACTAAAGGTAGAGCTACTGGCAGCCTCTTCTCATCCTCTAACCATCTGTTCCACATTCCTCTGGACAGGTGTTTTTGACAGTTGTTGAAAATACTGATGAAAGCATCAAGCCAAATATTTGCAGGATGTTGGGATGATTAATTGATTGATTGATTCCTGAATGACTAGGCTAGAGGAAGGAGTGATCACACCAATTTAATGGCAACAGAGCTTTCCCTGAGTATAGCAGATGTACAGATTACTTTTACCTTGGTGCTTCTTTCTCACACCACTACTATTATACATTCCAGTCATCTGAAACATGGGGCCCCTCCAACTCAGGCTTGAGACAAGAGGAAAGGGAGAATAAAAGTGAAGAGTTGGAAAAAGAAGAAAAAGAAAATATAAGAAGTAGAAGACAGAAATAGGGAATTCTATGTGTCAAAAATGTCTTAACTGTCACGACTCCCAAGAACATAATTGTGACTAGAGACCCAGTTCTCAGAAAGGACACTTGAGGTATCTTGTGCCAAAACATAATTGCAACATTTTATAGCTTTAAAATTTGCAAAGCAGGAAGTTCTCAACATGCTAATCCTAGATCAGCAACATCAATATTTCCAGAAAACTTGTCAGAAAAACAATTATCAGGCAGACTCCTTTACATAATTACACAATCGGAATTAGGGTAGAGCTCAGGAATCTGTGTTTTAGCAAGCCCTACAGGTGATTCTGATGCTTTCCAAAGACTGAAAACCACAGAAAAACAACTCGAACTTAAGAGAAGATGATGTTTCTTTTAATAGTCAATTTCAGATAGACAATTCTTGAATGAAGATATCATAAATGAGAAGAAAAGTAGGCTTCTTGGGGATATAACTGGGTGTTGTCCAGGGAAGTGGCAGCTATGAGCAAATGATCATTCATCTTGGGAAAGCTGCAAACTCCAACTAGTATAACTCTAGACTGGTATTGAAGAGTGGCTTTTGGAGTAAAGTGGCTTGGCCAGGCAGTATGGAGGGGTTGGTAAGCAGCAGAGTTGACTGACAACAAGGAGGAGGTGGTGTCTTGAAAGGATTATTTCAGGAACATGAAGTCAGGCTACATCCTGTGACAGTATATGATGAGCATCACAATCCTCTCGCTGCTCTTGAATGGACCTTGGTAAAGGCCATAGAGAAGGCTGGAACCTAGTCCTTGATTAACAAATCCTCCCTTTTTTGTTTAAATGGTATAGCATGAGGAACCTATAAGCCTTTCGGCCACCTGCAAAAAGCAAGGTTAGCCAGCCTTTTAAAAAAATCTCTATTCTCTCAGGAGTAGAGAGGACATAAAGTCAACATGAGACCAACTCCTCCCACCTTCACATCCTCCCCATGTGCGAATTTACATATATGTGAACTTATATGTGCATCTGAAAATTTCCCTTTCCCTCCATTCTTCCCCCAACCACTATCCTACAGTGGTAAAAAGAAGACAGAGAAGGAAATTTTGCATTGTAGGTAGAGGAGTCTAATTCCCTTTGGTGAAGTGCTAAACCAATTCGCATGGAAAAATTTAAAAAAGAGGACTGGGATTGTATTTACCCAAAGTTGGCAAAAGAAAATAATCACCAAGTTCACTTCACTGGGCCCTAGAAAAAATACATTTCATAATCCTCTATCATGAGAGTGACCCACACAGTGTGACCATCCTTCAGAGGCCTGGGGTGACTAGGTGAGACCAACATTCTCTGGACATGCAGGGAAGTCTTGGCACACAAGAGCTGCCTTCGATCTGGGTTCCTGCCCCGTCTGTGTCTTTTGGACTGCCCACGGCAGGAGGCATCCTCCTTATCAGGCAACTTCTCTTGCTGGGAATGGCATCAAAATGCTTAGCCCGAGGCTTCCTCACAAATTGTGACCGAGTTAGGCTATTTAACCCCTTCATTAAAACAACTGCACAGACTTCAGCAATGCCTATGGCCCTGAAGCTTCTCACCAACATACACATGAAATAAAATTCCATCACTTGTAACACAAATAGAAAAATGACCTATGTAATTTCACCCATCTGCCTGGTCTTCTATTGTTAAAACATAAAGAATGATGCTTTCATGGACCTTATTTTCTTTTCCATTCTTCCTTCAGTTTCTAGAAAGGCATTTGTATGTATAGCACACTTAAGTCAAGATTTGGGAAGACGGGTTACATCACAGAAATGGAAATTTCTTCCTGTTCTTAGCTTTTCAACTGTCCTTTCACATTCCCAAGTCAGGCATTCTTACTCTTTTCTCTGCACCTCCATACCCCCAAATTCCCTAATGCAGGGATGTACACAATATTCAGATACTAATGCGTTTAGAATCTCACCTTCTATTCCCAAAGGACAAAGGAATTTTCCTAAACAAATGTATTTCCCTCCCTAAGAAGTCCACTTCTTAGGGAGGGAAATACAGTGCCAGCAGCTGATATATTTTTTCACACCACAAAATCCCACCTTTGTTCTTCACTACTAATTTGTAAATCAATCCGCCCTAGCTCCCTGCTTTTGACTTTATTCCTTATTCTCTTGAACACCTCTCTACTCACATTCCCACTCCCCAAACCAGTTGACTGATTTAATGCTCCTGATCTTCACCCAGCTCTTCCTTGCAGAATAGGTTCCACCTACGTGAGTACTAAAGCCACATGGTGATAGGCAGTGGACACTATAATGTTAAGGTTGGAAGGCACCTTTGATGCACTTAGATTGGTTTTAACCACTGTTGAGACCACAGTGTTCTGTGGCTACTTGAAACTGCCACAGAGACTAACTCAGGGAATAAATCTTAATAGGTGAGATCCAAAAACCTCCATCCCCATTTGAACCAGAGCAACTGGGTTTTTCTCTGCTTTATACATTGAGCTTCCATGTAAAATTTTATTTGGGGAAAAACAGGGGTTCTAATGCTTGAAAAATAATCACCTGTTATAATATTGTTGAGAAAACTGAGACCCAGAGGAGAGAGGTTTCAGTGTCCAAGGGTTTAGTTTGCAAACCACATTAGGGCAGTCTTGCCGAATCTATGCTCTTTCAACTCAGACAAACTAGCTCCCTAAAAGTCAGTTATACTTTACTTTTCTTTTTAATTACAACAATTTTATTGTCAAAATTTGTTTAATATACATATTTTTAAGTGAACAATTCAATGGCTTTTAGAATATTCACAGAGATGTGCAATCATTACCACATTAGATTTTAAAACATTTTTATCACCCCGCCCCCCGCAATAAAACCCCATGCCCTTTAGCATCACCTTCCTCTCCCCTCCATGCCTCAACTCCTGGCAACCACTAATCCACTTTCTACCTCTATGGACATTTTGTTTAAATGGAATCATACAATATGTGATCTTTTGTAAGTGACTTCTTTCACTTTGTATAATGGTATTAAGGTTCTTCCATGTTATAGCATGTATCAGTACTTCATCTCTTCATAGTGCCAAAGAATAATCCTTTGTAAAATAAAAGATACCACATTTTATTTATCCATTCATCACTTGGTGGACATTTGGGTAGTCACATTTTGGCTATTATAAAAAATGCTGCTATGGATATTCACATGCAGGTTTTTATATAGATATATATTGTCATTTCTCTTGGGTATATTCCTAGGAATAAAATTGCTGGGCCATGTAATGTATCTATATTACCATAGTAACTTTTGGGGGAACTGCCAAACTGTTCTCCAAAGAGGCTGCAACGTTTTACATTCCCCACCAGCAATGCCTGAAGGCACCTGTGTCTTCACATCATTGCCAACAATTGTTGTAGTGTATCATTTTTATTATAGCCATCCTAGTGGGTTTCAGGTAATATTTTACTGTGGTTTATGATTTGCCTCTTCCTGATAGCTAATGATGTTGAGTTTCTTTTTATATGCTTAGTGGTCATTTTTATATCTCCACTGGAGAAGTGTCTATTCAAATCCTTTATCCATTTTTAATTGGGTTATCTTTTTATTATTGAGTTGCAAGAATTCCATATATAGCCTAGATACAAGTCCTTTATTAAATATATGATTTACAAAATTTTTTTCGTTCTATGGGTTGCCTATTCACTGTCTTAATAGTATTGTTTGTAGCATAAGTTTTTCATTTTGATAGAATCGATTTTATCTTTCTTTTCTTCACTTGTGCCATTAGTGTTGTAACTAAAGTTTTACCTAACCAAGGATCATGAAGATTTACTCCTATATTTTCTTCTAAGAGCTTTATACACTAGCACTTACATTTAGGTCTAGGACTGATTTTGAGTTAATGTTTGTACATGGTATGAAGAAGTCCAGCTTCATTCTTTTGCATGTGGATATCCTGTTGTCTCAGCACCATTTGTTGAAAAACTATTATTTCCCCTTTAAATTGTCTTGGTAACCTATCAGTAAAACAGTGGATTTATTTCTGGACTGTCAGTTCTATCCCATTAGGCTATATGTCTGTCTTTTTGTCAGAACTGCACCATTTTGATTACTTTTGCCTTGTAGTAAGATTTGAAATCAGGAAGAGTGAGTCTCTAACTTTATTATACTTTCTCAAGATTGTTTTTGGTTCCTTGGGTTCCTTGTAATTCCTAATGATTTTTACATCATCTTTTCCATTTCTGAAAAAAAAAAGTGTAGTTGGAATTTTTATATGCATCGCATTAAATCTGTAGATCACTGTGGGGAGAACTGCCATCTTAACAATGTTAAATCTTCCAATCAATGAATATGGGCTATGTTTTCATTTATTTAGGACTTTAATTTCTTTCAACCATGCTTTGTAGTTAGTTCTGCCTTTTTGTTTAATTTATTCCTAAGTATTTTATTATTCCTGATACTATTGTAAATGGAATTGTTTTCATAATTTCATTTTCAGATTGTTCATTGCTAGTGCATAGAAATACAATTGATGTTTAAGTTTTATACTGATCTTGTATTCTGTAACCTTGCTGAACTCATTTATTAGTTCTAATAGTTTTCTAGTGGATGAGATCATGTTGCCAACAAAGAGAGATCATTTACTTCTTACTTTACAATCTGTAAGCCTTTTATTTCTTTTTCTGCCCTAATTGCCCTGGGTAGAAGCACCAGTAGAATGTTGAATAGAAGCAGTAAGAGTGGAGTTATACTTAACTTTCATAAGTTCACTGTGATTTGAAAGGGGTATAGCTGTGCCTTCCTGGTTGTATTTGCATAGGCTACATTATTTATTATACATATTTATATTATATGTGTAAGATAGATATGTAAATAGATGTACAAGTGGTCTTCAAAAAATTCATGGAAAGATTCACATTATCTTTTAATTCTATTTTCCATGAACTTTTTGAAGTATCCTCATATATTTTCTAAGAGCACACAAGTTGTGATTGCATGGAGGAATAAATATTAGAAGACTGAGAAAGAGCTTAAGGAAATTATATGAGACTTTAATATTTCCCATCAGTTTGCAACTCAACAAAATTATCTTTGAGTTTCTCCCTACTTTATCTCTTTTCACAGAAAGCCTGCCCACCATTGCAGGACTCTCCTGAGAGTGAAGTGGAGTGATTATGATGATAGATGTTATGAGAGGGGAGCTCTGTTAGGACATGTAACAAAAGCCCCCGACTTCAACAAAATTGGTCATTCCATAAACATGCATTGAGCATCTGTACTGTCCAAGTTCTGTGGAAGATGCTGCATGAATATTATTATAAATGGAGGAAGAGCCCACCTGCTGAACTATTTGGATGTTAAGCTGTTTGTCAATGACCCCCTGAAAATATGAAAAGAAACCAAATCAGGAGCCAGAAAAAGCTAGTCTATAATCTTGATTTCTTTTGTGACTTTGACCCAGTCATGTGTTCTCATTAGTAATTTGAAAAATTGTTGTGGTTGCCTGTCCAATTGTCAGAGGGTTGTTATGAAAATAAAATGTGATAATGCTTAGGAACCCACAGATTGTTCTGCAGCTTTCAAGTATAACTGTTTCAATTGTTTAGACTCTTAATAGGTGTGAGTTCATTTATTGGAATTAGCTGTAAAATTACAGAAATAATTTCTTCATTTTTTTTTCAATATTTTGTTCTATTCATAAGAGTATCTAGTAACAGAGACAGTACATCAGGGGCATTTCATTTTAACTCTCAATAAAACCATTTTAGTGCTACAGAAATAAAGATAAGTGGAATTATCTCTGTGGAGAGAAAATAATTAAAAGGATGTTTTCACAGTCAGGTTTACTGCTAGCTTTTAGTAGCAATCTGAAGGCTCTGCTTGGTACTGGACCATTTCTCTGCTGTCATGTGTGGCTCTGTCTTTTTGCCTCTCCTGCTCTCTTATTCTACCATGCAATTATTTTCAATTCTCTATAAATGCTTCTCTTAGGTTTCTGTTATTATTGTGCATATCATCATTTCCTGGGTTTTAGGCCTCTTTGTAACCCAGACTATGAGGCCCAAGACAAGTAACTCCAGAGTTTACTTTATTTCTTAAGGAGTTTGGCTAGATAACCTGCCTCTGAGCTCCTTTCTATCTAAGCTCTTTTCTACCTATACAAATCTATTATTCTATGCTTCATAAATGATTCTGCTTTAAAAAGGAGATTAATGAAGTGTAGAGGACTGGTCAGGCCAATATGCAGGGAAAGTTGCTGATTTTTTTTGTTAATAAGGCCCCAAGTCCAAGTTATATTTGAAAATATTAAAATATTTTAAGCTATTTTTAATCGAGAGAAATACATTGTAGTGCACATACTAATTTTTGTGTAAATCAGATAAATTAAGCCCAATTACAACTTTAGTTTTATTTTGGGCCGGCCCGGTGGCGCACTGGATAGTGCGCCGCTTGGGAAGCGCGGCGGCGCTCCCGCCCGAGGGTTCGGATCCCACATGCAGACCGGTTCCCGCTCACTGGCTGAGCGAGGCGCGGGAGCAGCGCTGAGGGTTGCAATCCCGTTGCCGGTCCCCGGTCCGGTGCGGGGGCAACACTGAGGGTTGCGATCCGTTGCAGGACACGGAAAAAAGACAAAAAGACAAAAAAAAAAAAAAAAGGAGTTATTGGCTTTAAAAGAGTTTAAATACGAACAGACCAGTGAAATACAAGACAGTCGTGTTGCAAGTCACAAGAAGACAGGTGTTTCATCTGTTTTTTCACATCAGCATCCCCAGTACTTAGTTCCTTGCCCAGCACATACTAGGTGTTCACTAAATAATTGTTGCATGAATGAAGGAATGAAATGAATGAGACTAGCTCAGTATGTGTGGATTAGCTGCTCCCTAAAATTGTTCAATCATAAATATTTGTTAGGCTTTGCTGTTCAGTTTTAGTGGAAGACATTTCTAAGACATGGAACCATGGAGGTTGATGTATGATAAATCATTTTAGCATTTCTTGGTCTGTTAGATAGCTCCTGAGCTGACTGATACCCTGAAATTTTCATTTCAGAGAGGATGCCTTAAGAAAGAACACATAGTGGTAAGTGTTCCCTAATAGAGTTTTCATCTGTTTTTCAGAGATCATTGTAGTCTTGTTGGGGTAAAAAATACTGTGGTTAAAAAGATTTGTTTTGAATTAATATGATTGTCATCAAGTTAATGATTAAAACTGCATTCCACAGACAATGTGGATTTACTAATTAAAAAGAAAAAAATTGCATCCCTAGAGTTGAGCGTATGTTTTGTTTTTTTATAGTTTCTGATCTAATGCAAGGCATTTTATATAGTTCAATAAATTTTCCATCTTGCTCTCAATGGCTGAATACAAGCTGTTTAACTTATTTCAATCCCAAGTCATTTATAAAAGAAATCTCCACTATTCCTCCTTCTCATAGCCCCTCTCTATTTTCATCTCTGGTAAGATTTTTTTTTTTTTAACATAGGTAAGGATTTCTTTTTAATCTTCAGAAGGCCCATGCTTTCTGTGGCTTTTCCCCCATTTAAAATTGACTTTGCGATTGTGTTTCAGATTTGTATTCAGCGTTTCTTGTTTTGATTGATAAATGTTTGCAAGAAATATAATCTCTCCTTATGCTTTTCTCTGCTTTTATTTCTCCCAGAAGGAGCTTTGCATGGGAAGCAAAGCTCTCCTGATAACACTGGAAATAAATCTCAATGTCTTTGCCCTGTGATAGGCCTAGACCTTATCGTTCTTCCTTTTACCCCAGTGAAAATTGCTTATCAGTACATAAAGTCTTATTTATATGATACTGATGCCACCAGGGTTTACATCTCCAAGAAGATAGACAGGAAGTACAGTTCACTGAATCCATTAATGGATCTAATAGAATCCAGACAAAGAAGGAATACTGGACCAGTTTGACTATGTTAAAATGATAAGTCTGTCTATGCATTTTTGGATGCTTTTTCATGAAGATTTGTTCCTTCTGCTCTGGCTTGGCTGCCCTGGGAGCGAGGATTTGCAAAATTCATGTCTGTCAAAGCTGCAATCAAAATAAAAGATTATATATTAAAAATATATACAAACTCGCTGCCATTTTTACTTCCCTCAGCAGCTGAAATAAATCAGACAGAAATCACCCAAACATAACACACTCAAAATAAACAGGCCTACAGCCCAACAGGACACTTGGGAGCAGTCACATTCTTTAAACAACGCTTCAAAAAAAAGATTCAACTCTCTACAGACAAAATCAGTATACCAATTTGGGACACTGGATACCAAATATCTTGGAGTATATGGAGAATTACATATAAACTATGGGGAAGAAAGGGAGAAAGAAACAGAACCAGCAAGAAAAGAGGAAGGGGAAGAAGGCAAAAAAGGGGAACTGAGAACTTTTTAAATCCTATCTCATTTGTTCTTGAATCATCTCAGAGGAGTTGAGTTGGGAAGCACGAATGTGATTATTCCCTCACCAGACCAGGACAGGAAATGTGGTAACCAAATCGCCTGTGGTTAAAACAGCTACACATGTTCTAAAATTCTAAAATGTACATGGTGGGTACAGAATACTCTAGAATAATGGAAAATTCTTGACATGACTGTTTGACTGAGGACCACTGAATTTTTATGACCTCAGCTTATCACACCCTCTGGGAAGTAAAATGTTTACCCAGCTGAGAGTCATGTGCTACTGGGAAAACTGGTTAAATTTTTCCTTTTCCAGGGGAAGGAAACAACAGTAACCTACTACTTACAGAAACACTGCCTAATTATGCACATCATGGAAATTTCCTCTTCTTGCGTAACGAAGGTAGCCTAATGGCATGTGTCTGAGAAAAAGCCTCCCATATCTGTGTTTGTATATTGTTACAAGCCTTCTTGAAGGTTTTTTAAATCATGTCAGATAAAAACACAAACCCATTTCTGGAAGGAACTCCTGTTGTATATATACCTGCTAAGAAAACACAGGGATCGCTGCCGTGTTCAGTGTCATTTCCTAGGAACCATTCCCAATATTTCTACCTCCACCCATACTCCTGTTCCAAACCATTACCCTGCTGGATATCTGTTTCTCATTCTAGTAGATCAGTTCTCTCACGCATCTTCAAAACCCAGCTCAAATTCTGCTTTGTTTTGGGCTTCATTAATGTGTTCAGATGCTTTTGTTGAGTATCCACTACAGGCCAGGGACTGGGCCAAACTCTGGGGATAAGAGAGTACACAAATAGACCTGGACCCTCCTCTCATGGTCTCTACAGACCCTGAGGGAGATGTACATCTTTCAGATAACCACACAAATGTATAATTACTGACTGAAAAAGGTGTTTAGAGTGAGTGAGTCCTCTAAGGGAAGATAACAGGGGCACCTGATCTAATCTGGAATTCTTTTCTGACTTGGGCATTATACAATACACTCTATACTGTAAATGAACATGCACAAACTAAAGTGAATTCAAACAAAGTGATGTAATATAAAAGGACACGTGTCCTAAATCCTCCTGGAGTCAGAAATTAGTTGATTTAATCCATGACTAAAATGGCAAAATTACTCAAGGTAACAGCTTGTCAGATTCTTAGTGTGCATATTCCACCAACACAGTAAAATGGTAAATACCCTAAATGACTCATCTAATAAGAGTCAGGACCTAAGTTACAAACTGCCTTAGATTTATCAGAAAGACCTGTCCCCTGGTAATTACTTATTTTGAAGTTAAAACCAATTCAGTTCAATGAACTTTTATTGAACATATATTTCTGTACAATATTGTGCTACAAGCTGTGGGAGAAACAAAATGAGTAAGATAATTCCTTCCTTTAAATAACTAATTGTGTCTTGTCTATTTAAAATATGTTAAAATGAAATAATTCACTTTAATTTATCCTGCTTGGTATTTAAAATTAAAGTGTAAAGAGAAAACATAAATAAAGGATTCATGAATCCATCATGGGAAGTAATTGATTCCTATAGAGAGGATTCAATAAATACATCATTATTAAAATATGAGCACTGTACCAAAAAGCTAGATTAATAGGAAGCTAATGATTCAGATGTTCTAAGGCAGATATTGTATTAGTCTATTTCTTGTTACTGTTAACTGAATACCTGAAACAGGATAATTTATAAAGAAATAGAATTTATTTCTTACAGTTCAGAGGCTGGGAAGTCCAAAGTCCAGGGAACACATCCGGTGAGGGCCTTTTTCTCCACAGCAATGCAGAGTGTCACATGGCAAATGACCAAGCAAGAGAGTTAACTTTCTCAATCGCTCTCCTTATAAAGCTGTCAGGACCACACTCTTTATTCTGTGAATGGATCAATCCATTCACAGTCCTCCCAATCTAATCATCTCTTAAAGGCTCCGCCTTTCAATTACCATAATAGTATTTCCCACCCTCTTAACACTGGTATAACGGAGATCAAGTCTCCAATCCATGAACTTTTGGTAGACATATTTGACCTATAGCAGGTATCATACAAGTTGTATTTCTCATACTGAAGGCTAGTTCAGTTACTTCATTGTTTTTAAGAAGAAAACATGTTACCTTTGGGTTAAATTATGTATTCAATGGGTTCAAATTCACTCTTTTTTTAAACAGCTAATTTTAAAAAATACTCTCAAACCAGTGACATTTGCATTTCCTCAATGTTGGTGCATAGTGGTATTGAAAAGAAAAACTTAGTCCCAATCAAGATAATGAGTTTTCATATACTTACATCTCTCCACATAGATTGGCTTAGTTTTAAGGGAAACTGACAAAGACACTAGGTAGCAATGTATACAAATGCTAACGATATGTAACATGGTCAAAATAGAATGAAAAGTTATGTGAAATCATGATTTCAACTATTTAAAAAATATATAAGAATGTAAACAGATTAAATGAGAACATGGACAAATGGAATTAGTTATAATACAAAGACAAGGATGATTTTTTTCCTTTTTGAATAAGTTTCTTTAATATCGTAGTGGTTTTTAATAGTAGACAAATAAATGAATTAAAACAGTTAAAAGTCTGCTTTTTTCTCAATTGTAGTGCATTCTAATGCAAAACTACTTGTTAACGGATTAATTTTATAGGAATTTTAGAACTACTTGCTAATGGATGAATTTTGTAGTAGTTATATGTGAGTAGAAATTTGAATAAAAATTGCTTTTAAAGATTATGAAAAATGCTGAGATTCTGCCTAGTTAGTGACTTTCACAAACATATATAAACCCATACATACAGGAAAAAAGTTGAAGTGTGAAAGGGAAGGAAAAAGGAGTGGAGGGAGGGAAGGGAAAGGAGAATTTATATCTGAGCACTGACTGTGAGTTCAGAGTGGACAAAACAATACTGATGTATGAACCTGCCTTCACTGCATGCTCCCAAGATCCATGATCTACGTTCATGTTCACATTGCTGGAGCTCACACTGTAATATGTGATCTGTTGATTGGGCTAGCTGTGCCCCAACTCAGCTCTGTGTCTTAAGAAGCATTGTGTCCCCTCCCAAAGTATATAAAAGTTTTGCTATAGTACAACTTTTATAAACTTGACTGTCAAATTGTGATCTAAACTATTCATTTTTATCGCCCTGTGATTACGGTACAACAAGTTCTCTTTGTATATCAGTATAGCTTCCGATTTAGCAGTTATCAAGATTTCGATAATTTCTTGTCATCACTTGGAGTTGGTCTCCTTAGGGCATCACAGAAGTTGTAAACATTCTTTTGCACATCACTCTCCTTTCTTCCTAACTAGATGTAAGCCTCTTGTAGACAATGATTCAGTTCCTACTTTTTTTGAACTCGGGAGGAACTAGTAATAGTTAAGCTCCACTTGTCCATTCGTTTTTCTTTTAGTCTTCTGCTTTCTCTTCTCTGCTGGATACTTTCTTTGCTTTGAATAATTCATTTTCCAGATGGTTCTATCATTTTTCCCTGTATACAGTGCCTCCAAGAGATTTGCAATAGTGTAGGAATAGCATTAGACTTGGGCAAATGAATCTTGATTTCTAGTCATGTGTCTGGCACTAAGTAGCCGTGAATGTGACACTCGGGGGAAAGGAGGTATTTTTTAAATCTTTCTGGGTCTCAGTTTTTTAATCTGGGAATTGAGAGGAGTAAACCAGTTGAGCTCTAAGTTCCTTCCTGCTCTGCTATTCTGTAATTTGTGAGATATCTTCTGCCTTAGAAATTTTACGGGTTTATGATTCTGTTAGATCAGTAGCCATTCAGGACTGCTCCGTGGGTCCCTGGAGGTTGTGGGAGGTGCCTTGGGGGCTGCAATGTCATGGAGAAGAAGAGTGAGAACCCAGCAGACTGCTTCAGTCAGAACAGCTCACTTTGATCTATTTTAGATATTGGTCTTCCTGAATAAAATTTCATTTGAAGAAAGCATTCTACGGTTCAAAAAAATAAAGTTTAGAAAACCTCTGTACTAGATTAAGAAACTTTCTTTAAAAATGTATAAAAATATGTTGATGGTAATTATGGATCCCAAACAGATAATGTCTGGAAGTAAGAAAGAACAAATTACTATGTAACAGTTAACCAAAAACATTTTATAAAAGTAATTTGGAATTGTCTTGAAAGGAATATCAGCTTTAGTCATTATTCAACTAAGATTAAGTTGACATGTCAGGATAAGGAGACTAGGCAGGTGGGAATATGTTTTATATTAATTTTAGGTACTTTATAGTACTGTGGATCCCAACTGAGTCTGGGTAAAGCATCTACCAGGCTACAGTGAAGAATAATTATGAGAACAGATGGAAGTTGTTTTCTTTTATGTGTGCTTTCTTGGCAAATAAAAAACTCTTGTCAACTTTATGGTAGTGTCCCCACTTTTTAAAATTCTGCAAGTCTATGAAATTCAAAAATGTCAGAACTATTGCTCTACAAGCACTTAGCACAGTGTTAGGCATTCAGGTAGTGCTCAATAAATGCTTGCATAATTGAATAGGGTGTCAGGAATGCAGAAGCTGTGTTCTAGGAAATAAAACCAGCCAAATGATAAATGCAAAACCATGTGAAAGTCCTGTGGCTAAAGAAAGAATTTTTCACAATACCTTTTTTAAAGAATTCAGTCAAACCTCATTGACTCAGATTTTAAATGTTTAAAATGAAGGAGCCAGAAAGAAAATAACCCCCAATCTTCCTTCTCTTTTCTTCCTCTTTCTCCTCCTCCTTCTATTAGGCTGGTTAACTGTTTAGCTCCTTGATGTGTTGAGTCTGTTTTCTAAAGGTTGTCCAGTAAAGCTAACATCCTTTACAATGTTGTTTCAATGGTAACATGTATTTCAAGTTACACGAAATGCTTACAAGTTGATTTTGGAATTGTGCCATACCCATTCTGTAATTTGAGCACTGCCGCTACCTCTCATATTTTAACATAATCCCCTTCATCGCACTTCTTTAATGAATGTGTGGTTTTCAGGTTCTCTTTCACTCATGTCCGGTCTTTTCATTGAGCTTATTCTGTTAGGTATCTAAAATCAATATCACATCATTGTTGCATGTCTGTGAAAGAGGTTTTAGAAAACAATCCAATCCCCTCAAAAGCTCATTTTAAGTACCATAACAACAATTATTTGACATGATGTTCAAAGGGTCTAATGTTGAACGAGAACAGAATGTTATTTAAAATCCATATTGCCCTCCAACCATTTATGTACTTTTCCCTTTATATCTATGTTAAATAACATATATTTGAGAGTTCTCAAGTGCTAGAAGTCAGCATCTACCTCTCCCAATCTATAACATTCCTTTGGACAGTCTGTTCTTTATTGGACTTACAGATATCCATTATCATGTACACTAACTTCTCTAACACTTCTAAGGAAGGCTTCTGGGAGGGCACTCCAGAAACCTGGGTGGCAGTCTCTGCCAGGGAGACATCAGAGGAAACAAGTGGCCCACCGTAAATATATTGCAGTGTCACAGTGTTCAATTTTTTAATATTTTACCATTTTTTAATTTTAATTTATTTTTTCCATTATACATGTTTGTGGGATACAGTTTGTTGTTTCGATACTTGCATATATTGTATAATGATATAATTAGAATAGTTAACATATCTATCACCTAAATATTTATCATTTCTTTGTTGTTATAACATTCGAGATCCTCTTTTCTGGCTACCTTGAAGTACACAATACACTATTATTAACTATTGTCACCCTAGGGAGCAAGAACTTATTCTTCCTACCTAACTGTAACTTTATACCAGTCTATCAGCCTTTCCCCTGCCCCCCTTCAACCCTCCTTGTCCCTCCCTCTGGTAACCACAGTCTATTTCTTTCTTTTTTTTTTTTTTACCTCTTTTTAATTTATTTTTCATAATTGACCTGTGATAATTGTATAATTGATCATTGTATGGAGTACAATATGATATTTGGGTACATTCATACTGCGTGCTATGATCATATCAGGGTGGTTAGTACATCCATCACCTCAAACATTTGTCACTTTTTATGTTAGGAAAATTCAACATCATCTTGACTAGTTATTCAAAGATACACAGCACTTTGTTGTTAACTGTAGCCTCCCTATATTAATACAGAACACTAGATCCCATTCTTCCTGTCACTTTAATATTTTGTATTCACTGACAACCTGCTCCCCATCCCGCTTTTCTTTTCCCCCCATCAATCTCTGGTGACCATTACTCTATTCTCTACTTTTATGAGATCAACTGTTTTAGCTTTCACATGTGTGAGAACATGTGGTATTTCTCTCTCTGTGCCTGGCTTATTTCCCTTAACATAGTTTTTTCTCCAAGCTCATCCATATTGCTGCAAATGACAGAATTTCATTCTTTTTTATGGCTGAGTGGTATTCCATTATGTATATGTACACCACATTTACTTTATCCAATGATTCACTGAAGGACATGTAGGTTGGTTCCAACTCTTAGCTATTGTGAATAGAGCCCTGATAAACGTGGGACTGGAGATGTCCCTTCAACTTGTTGATTTCCATTCCTTTGGATATATACCCAGTAGTGAAATTGCTGGATCATATGATAGTTCTATCTGCAGTTGTTTGAGAAATTTCCATACTGTTTACCATAGTGACTATATTAATTTACATTCCCACCAACAATGTGTAAGAGTTCCCCTTTCTCCACATCCTCACCAGGATTTGTCATTTTCTGCCTTTTTGATAATAGCCAGTCTAACTGGGGTGAGATGATATCTTGTTGTGGTTTTCATATGCATTTCTTTGATGATTAGCAATGTTGAGCATTTTTTCATATGCCTGTTGGCCATTTGTATGTCTTCTTTCAAAAAATGTCTGTTCAGTTCCTTTGCCCATTTTTTAATTTTTTTGTTTTTTTAAGACTGAGCTGTTTGAGTTCTTTGTATGTTCTGGATATTAATCCCTTGCTGAATATGTAGTTTGCAAACACTTTATCCCATTCTGCAGGTTGTCTTTTCATTCTGTTTATTGTTTACTTTGCTATGCAGAAGATTTTTAGTTAGATATAATCCCATTTGTTAATTTTTTCTTTCATTCACTGTGCTTCTGATGTATCATCCATAAAGTCTGTGCCCAGTTCTATGTCCTGAAGTGTTTCCTCTGTGTTTTCTTCTAGAAGTTTTATAGTTTTGGGTCTTACATTTAAGTCTTTAATCCATTTTGAGTTGATTTTGGAATATGGTGAGAGATAGCGGTCTAGTTTCATTCTTCTGCATATGGCTCTCTAATTTTCCCAGCACCATTTGTTGAAGAGGCTGTCCTTTCCCCAATGGATGTTCTTGTCTCCTTTGTCAAACATCAATTGATTATAGGTGCATGGATTTATTTCTGAATTCTCTATTCTATTCCATTGGCCTAAGTGTCTTTTTGTTCAGTAACATGCTGTTTTGATTACTATAGCTTTGTAGTATATTTTGAAGTCAGGGAGTGTGATACCCCCTGTTTTGTTCTTTTTGCTCAGGAATGCTTTGGCTATCCAGGTCTCTTGTTGTTCCATATAAATTTTTTAATTGTCTTTTATTTCTGTGAAATATGTTATTGGTAGCTTGATGGTGATTGTATTGAATCTGTATATTGCTTTGGGTAATATGGTTATTTTGATGATATTGACTCTTCCAACCCATGAGCATAGATGTCTCTCCATTTTCTTGTGTCTTTTTTAATTGCTTTAATCAGTGTTTTATAGGTTTCATTATAGAGATCTTTTAACTTCTTGATTAAACTTCTTATTCTTGGGTACTTTTTGATGTTATTGCTATTGTAAATGAGATAGCTTTCTTGATTTCTTTTTCTGCTAGTTCATTATTGGTGTAGAAATGCTACTGATTTTTCTATATTGATTTTGTATCCTGCAACTTTACTAAATTTGTTTATCAGATCTAGGAGTTTCTTAACTGAGTCTTTTTATAGGTTTCACTCTATATAAAATCCTGTCATCTGCATACAGGGACAACTTGATTTCCTCCTTGCCAATTTGGGTCCCCTTTATTTCTTTCTCTTGCCTAATTGCTCTGGCTAGGATTCTAGTACTATGTTGAGTAGAAGTGGTGAAAATGGGCACCCTTGTCTTATTCGATTTCTTAGGAGAGAAAGCTTTCAGCTTTTCCCCATTCGGTATGGTACCTATGGGTTCATCACATATAGCCTTTATTGTATAAAGATACTTTCCTTCTATACCTAATTTGTTGAGAATCTTTATCATAAAGGGATGTTGAATTTTATTGAATGCTTTTTCGGCATCTCTTAAGATGATCATATGAGATTTTTTTTAATTCTGTTGATACAATGTATTATATTTATTGATTTGCATATGTTGAATCATCCTTGTGTCCCTGGGATAAAGCCCACTTGATCATGGTATATAATATTTTTGGTGGTTTGCTGGTATTTTATTGAGGATATTTACATATGCATTAATTAGGTATATTGGCCTGTAGTTTTTTTGTTGTGGCCTTGCCCGACTTTGGTATTAGGTAATTCTGGACTCATATTATGAGTTTGGAAGAATTCAATCCACTTCAATTTTTTGAAATAGTTTAAGAAGTATTGGTATTAGTTCTTCTTTAAATGTTTGGTAGGATTCAGTGATAAAGCCTTCTGGTCCTCCTTTGTAGGGAGACTTTTTATTACTGATCTCATTACTTGTTATCTGTCTGTTCAGTTTTTCTATTTCTTCTTGATTCAGTCTTGGTAGATCATATGCATCCAGGAATTTATCCACTTTCTCTAGATTTTGTGGTGTATAGTTGTTCATAATAGTTAATAATAGTCTCTAATGATCCTTCATATTTCAGTGCTATCTGTTGTAATATCTAAATTTGCATTTCTGATTTTATATATTTGGGTCTTTTTTTTTTTTGGTTAGTCTGGCTAATGGTTTGCCAATTTTGTTTATCTTTTCAAAGAACCAACTTTTTGTTTGATTTTTTGTATTTTGTTTTTAGTGTCAATTTCATTTATTTCTGCTCTGCTTTTTATTATTACTTTTCTTCTATTTATTTTGGGATTAGTTTGTTCTTGCTGTTCTAGTTCCTTGGGGTGCATGGTTAGTCTGCTTATTTGAAATCTTTCCACTTTTGTAATGCAGGCATTTATTGCTATACACTGTCCTCAATACTGCCTTGGCTGTATCCCATAAGTTTTGGTATGTTCTGTTTCTGTTTTCACTAGTTTCAAGATATTTTTTTATTTCCTCCTTAATCTTATCTTTGACCCATTGGTTGTTCAGGAGCATATTGTTTAACTTCCATGTATTTGTGTAGTTTCACAAGTTCCTCTTGTTATTGATATCTAGTTTTATTCCATTATGGTCAGAAAAAAATGCTTGGTATGATTTTAATTTTTTTGAACTTGTTGATATTTGTTTTGTGGCCTAACATATGGTCAGTCCTAGAAAATGTTTCAAATGCTGATGAAAAGAATGTGTATTCTGCAGCTGTTGGATAAAATGCTCTGTATATGTCTGTTAGGTTCATCTGGTCTTTGGTGTCATTTAATTCCAATGTTTCCTTGTTGATTTTCTGTCTAATGATCTATCCAGTGCTGAGAGTGGGGTGGTAAAGTCTCCAACTATTACCATCTATCTCTACCTTTAGATCTGATAATATCAGCTTTATATATATGGGTGCTCCAGTGTTTGGTACATATATATTTATAACTTTTATATCCTCTTGCTGTATTGATCCCTTTATCATTAGGTAATGCCCTTCTTTGTCTCTTAATTTTGATTTAATGTCTGTTTTCTACTCCTGGTCACTTTCTGGGACTGTTGACAAGGCCACTAGATGGGACTGTTCAGGACAGAACCTCCTGACTGCTTCTTCTGGAGGGACAGATGAACTTTATTTCCAGTGGCCCTAGGGCATATTCATTAGGGCAGTGACCCCAGTGCTATTTATCTGGGTTGGGGGTACAGGTCCTCCCAACTCAGTCTGCTGGCAGGGCAGGGATGGGGGAAGGAATGAGAAGTGGCCCTCCTGAGGAGGATCTGCCTGTCTGATCTCTGGCCAGGGATATGGGGGTACATCGGCATTGTAACCTCTCCTCTGGGTACACTGGGACAAGGCCATAGCCTTAAGGCTTGGGAGGCACTGTAGCTACTGGCCCCAGGGCAAGGTGTACTCCTGAAAAGGCTCTGGTGTCAAGATGGTGCCACCTGGCATCAGCTTGGGTCCCAACAGTATGAGAGGGGGCATGCACCATTTGTGCTAGTGTTCTAGAGTGATGCAGTGCATGTATTCTAGGCTGCTCCCCACACTTTGCTCCGTGCTTGTCCTGCCAAAGCATCCGTGGGCTTCTGTGGTGAGGATAGGAGTTGGTATGGGTCCTCTGCCTACCTTTTCACAGCAAGGGAAAATTCTTCTTTCACTGATCCCAGTGTCAGAGATGTGGTGGCTGAGGCCCTGTGCCTCTTTCTCATCTCTATGCCACCATCCTAGGCTTTTGTGCTCCACAGGGATCTCACCAGTCTTCTGCTCACTCCTGTAGTTTCCCACAGATGCTCCCATCAATATTTAGCTGTCTATTAGTTGTTCTGGTCTTCTTCTGCAGGACGAACATGCCCTAGGCACCTCTTATCCACCATCTTGCCCCCAATTTCTTTCCTCGTTGCCTTCTAATGCTTGTACATATGCATATATGATGTATCCATAGTATTGATACAATTTTATTTATTCTTTTTCACTTTACATTATATCATTACAACTTTCGCATTGATCACTGTCTCCTCTATTCTCTCATTGCATGCTGTTCTCTCCTCCTTTATAATATTTACCACATTGTATAACTACGTTAAATGGCTTGTGTTTTGTTTTTCTTTCTTTCTCTTCCCCCTTTTTTTTTTTTTTTGTTGTTGTTGTTGTTGTTGTTGCTTCTTTTTCCTACCTATGAGAATATTTTCATCCTGAGACAGTTTTCTTTGCCTCTGCTTTGGCAACTTGCATAGGATATGATACACAGACTCATTAAATAATTGTTGAATAAATTAAGAAAAGTGCACACTTTACACTGAACCAATGTATTATAATTTATGTAGCCATTGTTTCTATGACTGATATTTAAATGGTTTCCAATTCTTTTTCACCTATCTATTGTCCTTCCTGGGATTAGTATTCAAATATTAGAAAATATAAGGATTTAAGAGGCTATGTAAAGTGAGAGTGTTGTCATTAATGCATTAGGACAAAGGACTGGAGGAGTGTTTGGGGCCAAAATTTATCAAACTGAGAGTGAGTTATTTGGGGCCACAGTATACTGTGTTATCATTATCACCTTTGCCGGTAACTTGACAAAAACAGAAAAGCAGAAAGTATCAATCTGAATACCCAGTATGGGAATTTCCCATAGTCAGAGTGTGGGTTTAGCTGAGATACAAGTGACAATGAGTGAATGATTTTGGTGACAACTGGAATCTTGTGGAAGATTGTAGTTAACCAGAGAGCCAGTTAAAGAAGATTGGGATCAAAGACACATTTTTTACATGGAAGACAGCTCAGCTGAATACTGGCAAGTATTGAAACACATAATACATAATATGACTGGCTGTTCCCACAAAATAATGCAAATATCTATCAGGCCTTCTTCTAATGTAAAGAAAATAGTATGTATTTCTCATTCTCTGTCTCTCAAAATGCTCTACTATCCATAGGAGTCCCGTGAGGAAGGAGAGACAGCTAACAGCAATGTCTGCCAAGTGTGAAGTTCTATGGTCCCTGTGCTTGCATAATCAATATTTTAGTCGTGTTCCTATGTGTGAAATTGCCCTTGATGCTGCTTGCTCCTCTCTTTCTGTCTGTATCCTTTTTATGGGCAACCAACTCCAATGTTCTAAATATAAGGATGCCTCGACACCTGGCATCTGCTGGGCCTGGAGAGAGCTACACTAATTATGGTTGTAGGCAGAGAACTCAAGTGAAACTCTGAACTATCTCTGTTTTGATTTATCATCTTAGTACAGATCTTGAGGGCTTATGGGGTAACCTTGAGAGTTCACCTAGTCCATTTCCTTGCTCTGAGGTAAAAAGACCAAAGCCACAAGTGAATCATCCTGGAGAGAAAATTACTCTGTCTCTAAGCAATTCAGAGAAAGCTGTAGACACCCTCAATAACTCATCTCAATGCAGAGAAACCCATGTATTTTTTTATTTGCTGTTAATATGTTTAACCAGATTCCTTAGGTAGGAGTATGATTACCTGAATATTAGTATTCTAAGGAAGAAAAATGGAGCCTAGAATAATTATTAAGGTTCCTATTATTTTTACTTGAATTTTGATGGCAGTATTTTTAAAGTACCACCCCCTTCTTGTTGGCTTTTCCATGTAGTGTGAGGTTTATCTGTGATAGCCCTGACCTGCCTGGTTGTATTTAGTAAGAAGTAGGCTAGGACAGACTGCCTACACCATGGAAAGTGACTCCTTTACACCAGAGGTCCCGAACTCCCTGGCTGCTTCGGCAGAACAAATTTAGCTCCTTGCTTTTAGGCACAGTAGGGAAAATGGATGCCAGATAGTAGAATTAGTGTGTGATGCCTGTTTCCATGACACCCTGAATGACTTCTTTCTGCAGGGAGCAAAGTGCTCGATGCCTCTTTGGCAGAGATGATGTAGTACATCAGAGCAGTTAAGCATGCAAACTCTGGGTCAGACAGACCTGGGTTTTCATTCTGACGCTTCCACTTACTAGCCTTGTAACGTTGGTCAGCTTACTCAACCACCGAATGCCTTAATCTCCTCCACTGTGAATTGAGGGTATTATTTTTCCTTCTCACAGGAGGAAAGACTCACTGTGATAATATACATAAAATGCTTAGCATAGTGCCTGGAACACAGTAAATTGTAGTTACTATGAATTTTTCTTTTTATAAATGCCTTTGCTTCCAGTTTTTTAATTAGCTACTTCATATATACATTGACTGAAAACTTCAGTGGGTGAGGTTCTCTATTGAAGTAAAGAAACACGGAGATTGGGGACATTGATATGATGCTTTGCAGGGGTACTAAATCCCAGTGAACCTTATAAAATATATTCAGTGTGCTGAGAAATATAGACCATTGTGTCTGTCCTCTAATGCCCATTCTATTAGGTTGAATCATGCTGAACTGTTATTTTTGTAGATCAAAAATAGTAGACTATTGGAACATTCATAAGATTCAACCTAATACTTGGACAATGTATATGCAGAAAGATCAGTAAGAGTGAAGGAAGCATGTGCTATTTGCTGACAGAAATACTGACAATTCATTCAAGGAAATAATTAAGTAATACGTGCTGGAGCAACAGGAGAGGATTCATGCAGAAGTGGGCTTGATTGAAGCTCCTAAAGCTGGGACCCCTTCTCATTCCTCCTCACTTCTCTTTTTTTTCTTTGTATTGAGTTTTCCTAATACTGGTAACAACGTAGATTGAGAGGAAAAAATAATACACCTGAAGTCATAAAAGCTGGGTTGAAATCCCAGCTCCACCACTTTCTTGCATGAACTTCATCATGTGATTTAACCTTTCCAGGTCTCTATTTCTTCATCTGGTCTAAATGAGAAAAATACCAGTCTTGTTGGGGTGAGAACTAAATAAGGCAATGTATATGAAAGTGTGTAGCACAGTGTTTGACCCACAGGTATCGTTGTCCTTTTGTTCCGGTCATAGGCCTTTGATTCCAGTTGTGCATAATTATAATGCAATTGCTGCATAAAAGATGGTGATGCTGGCCTTCTGGAATGACTTCATGTCTGCCCAAAGCATTTCATTCCCCCAGGCCTGCTAGTTTTCTTCTGCATTTCCTGTACACACACATAGACACACACACTGAGTTCACTCTGTCATTCATTCAACAAGTACTTCTTAAACACAAACTGTATGCTTTGAAGATGGGGCAATGGATACAATAAAGTCCCCACCTGAATGGAGCTTATATTTTATTGGGAAACTACGCAATCAAAAATGAACAAATAAACATATGACAAAGTTCCAGGTAGTGAGAGAGGCTTTGAACAACAAATCAGGGGAAGAACAGAGGATGATAATTGGACCCCTAATGGCAGTGCTGAGCTTAGTGAAAGAGCAAGCCTTCAGAGATCTGGGAGGGAGCAATCCAGGCAGAAGGAAGAGAGGTTGCAAATGTCCCAAGGTGGGAAGGATCTTGGTGGCAATGTCAATAAATCTGACAAGTTTCAACTGGGTGAATGGTGGTGCCATTAACAGAGATGGGAAGAATAGGGAAGAGCAGGGTTTGGGGGAGGTCAATTGGGTTTGGGGTTTGTTTGTTTGTTGGATATTCAAAGAGTTATAAATGAAGCTGGGCACTTCATTCTACTGTAAGTGGAATCTTACGGCTCAACATAATTTTATTGGATCTTTCCAAGGCCACAGTCTGAACAACAGATAGTATATCATTCATGTATGAAGCCAGAGAGGTGCCTACATATGCAACCCACTTCTCCCATGGTGGAAAGACTTACTGCGGCATGCAAACCTAACAACTTCAAACCAAATATCTTGTTTATTTTATATAACAGTGATCTGGAGCTATTATTTCAGCTGTGTTGAGCATGGTACTTACAAAATGAAGCTAAACTAGTTAATATTTAAAGACAAACTATTCCCCGAATATAGACATATTCAGCCACCTAGCAAATGTTTGTCATTCAGATTCAAAACGAATAACTACTTATTAAGAAGATTTGGCATGACAGAAATTTGGCTCATTTTAAAAGTCATCTCATTTTATCTTCCTAAATACCCTTTAAGGTTGGTTTTTGACCCCCATTTTATTGAGTAGGAGGCTGAGTTGTAGAAAGGTAAACAATTGCCCCAAACTCACAAAACAAGTTGATCATAAGTGAGGGTGAGAAAAAAGGTGGGAATTACTATTTCTTACTCCCATTGCCATAGAAAATAGTCCCATGAGAGAGGGAGGGGGGAAAGAGGAATGGGTAAAGAGACACAAAAATCAACTACAATGTATATTGAGAAGTTAAAATAATAAATTTTTTAAAAATATATAAATAAATACATAAATAATAGCCCCATGAGCAGGTCTTCCTAGATCTGAGTTAAGAAAATGATGTGCAGGCAGTTCTTTTTCTGCCCTTCATTCTCTTGGATCTGGGGGAAACATCACAAAAAGGTGCCACACATTTTCTCCTTTCTACATAGCCCAACATCCTGAAGCTCTTTTCACCATAGTCTTAAAAATCGTATCCCAGATGACCTTTAACATGTTGATTTTAGAAGATATGCCTCTATATCATTTGGAAAATGGTCAGAGGCTTTGTGAAGAAAGCACTTGCAGAGGAAGTGCCCCTCACTCCTTCAGCCGTGGTCTGCGCACCTGCCTCCCCTCAGAGTCGGGCTGCAGTCCCTGTCCTCTCTGTGCACTCTAGCACAGAGACAGAGAGGCCCTCAGCCTTGCTGGCTGTCATAGGCCCTTAGTAAATATTGTTGAATAAATGAATGCTATCAGGAAGCCCCACTCCTGAACACTCTGGTTAAATTGCACCAAAACCCTCAATATATAGCACGAGAGTATTAAACTTATTCCTGTAATGGCTGTGACAGCTAACCTCCTCCTACGTCTCCTCCGTCTGCTGCTACAGGCCACAGATGCTGATTACAAAAGTACTTATCCCCTTTGCCCCTCTCCATCATTTCTTAATTTTTTTTCTTTCCCCCCATCTTTCATTTTTTTTTAAGGATGTACTGAAGATTGACTGACTGACTGTAGTGGGGCGTGGGGGTCACTGGGGATATCACACAAGGCAATGGGCTGTCTTCTGTGTTCTCTTTCTGTTTCTCTGGCTGTTTCCTCTCTTCTTCTCCCCATCCAGAAGCCGGGTCCACTCCAAAGCTTGTGCATAATAATTCTGGCCAAGCCAGTCTCCTCAGTGTCTCACCATCTACCACTCAAAAAAAAAAAAAAAAAAAAAATTCCCAACAGTGCAGTCCCTTTCTAACAGGAATTCCTGAAAATAAAATTGTCTCTCCTCAGTTATAAATACGGCTGTGAAAGTTTCTCAGTGAGAAGTTTCTCCGATTGGAAAGGGAATTGAGAATTCTCAGTTCCAGTCAGCCAGAATGACAAAAGGACAAGTCACCTTGACTTTCCCATCAACCTTCCATGATTGCTGCAGTTAAACCTCACTGCAGTTTAACTGCACTTGTTATCTTATCCACCCTCCTTCCACTCTGTTTATTGGAATATTCAGTATGGCTCGGGAGGGGTTGGGAAATTACAAGGAGATTTTGCATATGCAGACCACCATTTTCTCTCAACCAATAAAACAATAGTTATAATATCATCAGAAGAGTAACAATAATAAGCACTAATTGAAAACCATAAACACTTACCACCTACTATATGCCTCATATTCTGCTAAACTTTTTCTCTTGTTTTGCCAATTATATAGACTTAGGTATTATTATCCTCAAATTACAGATGAGGAAACAAAGACTCAGGAAGTTAGTATCATTAATTGACCCAAAGATACACAGCTAACTGTTGAGGCTAGGATTCAAGTCAAGGGCTTCCTGAGTCCAATGCAGTGTCTTATCTGTATATGAGAACAAGAGGGCCTAACCCTAACCCTAACCCTAACCCTAACCCTAACCCTAACCCTAACCCTAACCCTAACCCTAACCCTAACCCTAACCCTAACCCTAACCCTAACCCTAACCCTAACCCTAACCCTAACCTAACCCTAACCCTAACCCTAAACCCTAACCCTAACCCTAACCCTAACCCTAACCCTAACCTTTTTTGTTGGATGCATACTGTGAACTTTATGTTTGATGCCTTGCTATGGAGCTGTTAAATTTTGAAATACTATTTGACTAACTAAAATTATCACACTTTCACATCAAAGCAGATTCAGGACCAAAAAGCAGTAGGAGAAAAAAATAAGCATGTTGTATATACATGATGCATGTGGCTGATGTGTTATGACACTCATCTTGGGGAGTGGGAGCTACTGGCAGACACGCCCTCTCTTTCAGAAAGAAGACTGTCATAACAATTCTGTTGTCTCATTTCCATATGTTTATGTCACACCTAAACCGTCTAACTAAAATAATTCAGAGTCAAAAGAGACACATGTGCCTAATTTCTTTTTTGAAAAACAGAAGTACTTTCTCTAATTCAAACTCTCTCCCCCAAGCTTCATTGTTTCCAGCATGTATCTTATAATTAAATAATCCCATTCTCTTCACCTCCCCAACATTCGCTGTGATAATTACAACTTAGTGACCTTGGGAAAGTCAGTTAATCCAAATAGGATATTATAAAGATTTTTAAAAATAGCAGATGATGAATATAAACTGGCTGGCACATGGTAGATCTCAGTAAATAACAATCTCCTTACACTGCTCTACTTCTAGAATGTAAAATTCTTCAGAGCTAGGAGCACAGAAAGTGAATTAAATATTATGCTGATTTTGTCAGTGTTCTATAGTAAAATTTCATCTCCTTAGCCCAGAAAAGAGCAATACTCTTTCTGTATTTCTCCCAGACCCCAATCTAGATCCCCAAACCCAGGCTTATTGACTAGTAGTTTCAACCAGCAGATGGCATGATAATGAAACGATACACGGTAGATGTGTTTCCCTTCTGACTCAGAGCTTTGAAGGAAGTTTTGAAGTAGGTATTTGTCTACTTAAAACATTGTTCAGAAGACCCAATTCCATTTGCTGATACCATTTTCTCTGGCAGATTTCAACCAGTTGTGCTACAGTTCATTGCTTACCTTTTAAAGCCCAGTTGGTTCTCACAATCCAAGATGTATTGGGAAGGTCCACATGCAGTCTTCCACTGCTAATAGGATGAAGCTAGCAGTTCTTGTAAGGCTCATGAACCTGTGACCCTCACAGATCAATTTCAGAGCAATTGTGCTTAAATGATTGCAGTCCAAGCAATCAAAAATAATTTCAAAACAACTCAAACTAGCATTATCAATATTATGAAGGGAACAGAAAATTCCCTGCAATAAATCTTAAAATCCCTTTTTGGGTTCTCCCCAATTCACTGCCCCACACAGTACAGTTGCTCTTCTAAACCCATGAAAATTTCACAGCCCCTGTAATTGCTTCCTCCTTGTTGCCCTCTGCCCTGCCCCCTTTCCTATCATTCTCCCCTTGCACCACCCAGGAACTGTCCAAGACTACACCCATCTCAGAGGGGAAGGCTCAGATGTAGACCTTACCAGAAATCCCTAGTGGGAAAGCAGATGGAAGAATCTGGGGACACTCAAAAATGAATAACTAGTATCTTTGCATAGTATAGCCAAACTTAGGTAATGAAATAAACTGCAGTGCAAATTACAAGAGGAACTATGAGATCTAGTCAGGGAAAGCACTGAATTGGAAGACTGACGTTTTCATTCTAATCCTTGTTGTGCCACTAATTAGCTGTACAAACTTTAAAAAGTAAAGTTTCCTCTCTGATTTTTCAGTTGCTCCCTTTCATTGACATGGAAACCAAGGCTTCTTTCAGTGAGATGGAATGACATACAAGATCAAAGAGCTAACAGACAGGCAGAAGAGCTCTAGGAAGGCAAGAATCGTGTCTTCATATGCTTTTCTATCTCTGGTAGCTACTTGGCAGAGGGCCTGGGTCGTAGTAAGCATTCAGTGTCTTTTGGATGGATGGATAACTCATACTTGGGTTTTCTGAGTTCAGAGTCAATGCCCTGTGGCCTATCGCACTTGGTGTCTGACTTCCTCACAGTGCCTCTTTTCTATTAAGGTCTCACCTAATTCTAATGATTGACAAGCACTTCTAATTGTGCACTTATGGTATGGAAGACCAGTCTCCATCAGTCTCATTGTCTAATGGTGATAATATCTCTACTATTAAGCACTACTTTTTGTGTTAGTATTTAGGTCAGTAGGGCCTCTAAGTTGCATGCATTTCTCATACCTAGATGGCAAAATTTTTACCCATTCCTCTGAAATTATTTTCCCATTTTCTTTAAAACATAAAAAATTGCATTCATATATGTTTTAATTCTTAGGTTATGATTTATGAACTTATTTCAAGGACTATTTCAATCTATTTAATCATAATTTTTTTTATGTGTTCAGTGCATTGTGTGGGAAGCGGCAAGGAAGTAATATAAAGTAGAAAAGACAGAGTATATTTTGTGCTACATCTCCAACTGACTGATGACATGTATATGGCACTTTATAGTTTACAAAACACCTTGACATATATTTTCTCATTAACTCCTCTTGACCATCTTATGGGATTGATATTATTATTAGCCACAGTTTACTGGTAGGAAGCTGAGGTTAAGCACCATTAAAGTGACTTGTCCAAGGTCACCAAACTGGGGCTGAGATTCACATCCAGGTTCTCTGCTCAGAACAAATCTTGAACCAGGTTAGCAGAGCCATTAAGAATACATCCTCTTTAACCAGACTACTCAATATTAACATCACAATTTTACTACTTATTAGCTGTGTGAGCTAAATAAGGCAAGTTACTTAACTTTTATTGTGCCTCAGCTTCCCATTCGCAAAATGGGATGAAGATAGAACCTACCACATATGGTTGTTAGGGGAATTGAGTTAATGCATGTAAAGTTCTTAGAACAGTCCTGGCGTAGGAAGCACATAGTAAGTGTTAGTTTTGTGTGTGTGTGCATGTGTGCATTTGTGTGTGCATTTGTGCATGCGTGTGTGTGTTTTTACTGCACTGAACTGTCTCACATTTCTGGAAATTCCTTGCACATTTGCTTGCGAAGTACATTTTATTTCCTTTATACAAAGGAGCTGATTCCTAGTGGCTGTCTGATTATAAATTATGTGTAGTATATTTCTGAGGAGATTCAGAGCATTTGTAAGATCATCCATTTGGGCACAGAGTCCCAATGTGTAGAAGAGGAACAGAGATGAAACTCTCACCTCCAATGTAATCTTCATTAGATGCTTCTCAGATAACATCCGTACACTTCAGGAGCTGAGTGTCACAGTAACCCTGCAGCCCACTGAACATAATGTTAGCTGTCATTTAAGATTTCATGCAGGAAGGCAAAGTTACAGTTTTCACAAAGCGTCTGTAGATTAAACACAAGGCGAGAACTCAGTGTCCGCCCAGTGCATAAAGCATGGAATCAGGAAGTATGGCTTTTGAGTTATTTCCTAGTCAATTTTATTGATTAACTCTCAAACTATCTAACATGGGTAGATGTGCTTGGATGTCTAAAATCAGCCTTTGAATGAAGTGAGGAGACTCAATCCAAATAGTCAGGAGTAGAAAACTTCAAAATACTATTGTATTTACTTTATAGCTTCTAAAAACCAAAGGACCAAACTGAGTCTCAGAAGGTTTTAGGGTCACATGTGCTAAATTCTGTAACTTGACTTGGAGGTGCCACTTTTAACTTTCTGGCCCTCCACTAATCTAGATGGACATGAAGCTCTGTTGTCTGAGCAAGGCAGGAGCACGAGCCACCAGATCCTCCTAGGTGGTTACGACAGTTCCTGGACTGCTGGTACAGGTGCATTTCTTTGTCATCTACATCATTATCCTGTCTCACCATCTTCGTTCATACATGACCATGCCACAGAATAACCCTCAATCTGCCTCTTGGAAAGAGAGTCATGCTGCAGAAACAACACGAACCTCAGGGTCAGGGAAAACCAGATCTGTTTGAATCCATGTTTTGCTTTTCATTACCGTGTGATAATGAATGATTTACTTAGTCTCTCTCTCCCTCAATTTTCTTTTCTGTAATTGGAGATGATATTAGCTTACAATGATGTTAGGAGGATTAGATAATATATAAGAAAGTGTTTGGCACATAGAGGGTACTTAAGTGTCAATTCTGAAAGAGAGAGAGAGGAAGAGAAGGCAGGAGTGTTAACTAGCTTTTAGAGTAGAATTTCTGGAAAAATACAGATGGGTGTCTGACTTGTTAATATAATTTTAATTTGACTGAGATCAATGAAAAGCCCCATGTGTTGACTACAAATACATGCTCATCAGCAATCCCAAGGAAAATCTATCAGGGTTATTTCCTTTCATTAAAGAGCAATATAAATATTGATCAACTCTCCTAATTGACCTGTGGTTTGCTTTCATACATTAAACTTCTGTTCTGTACAGAGAGCACAAATCTTCCAATTACCTTTAGCTCATAATTCATTATGTCACATTAGAAGCTAAATGTGAACACAAGGTCCTCATCAAGAAAAAGTACCACTTAAGTAGCACTTCTCCTAATGCCTTATCCTCCTAAACTGCCTGAGCCTCGCAAGGTGACTTGTGCTAAGGCTAAAGGAATATCTTTACCCATCCCAGGTAGGCCAACTTCCCATATCTGAAATCAAAGCAACTGCATGGCAGGGCCAAGAAGCAGCCCCATTACTGAGGACCAGAAATGAGTAGCACACCAACTAATGGAAAGGGAATATCAGGCCTGATGACACAAGAAAGGCTAGAAAAATGCCAAGACAAACATCTGCTGTTCCATGAAGATGGCTAAAGGCATGCTAATCATCTTATTAGTAGTGGACAAAACATTGAAGGTCTTCCTTTTAAAGCAGTGGAAATATATTCTATTCCTTGGGCTTAGAAGCAAAAAAAATTAAAGTGCCATACTAGACGTCCAGAATTGTGGACAGTTTGCCCCCACCCCAATGCCTATGTCTTGCTGTGTCTCTCTGGAAAGGTGGTTATCTTTTCGGTGCCTTACATTTAACCTGCGAAATGGATTATTAAATATTTTCTTCCTTGGTCATTGCCAGGAATTTTTTTTTTTTAATTTCATCCCAGTATATTTTTATTTTAATTTGTCTACATACAATGTAATTGATTTTCATGTCCCTTTATCAATTCTTCCTTTTCTCCCATTCCTGTCTCTCCCTCCCCATCACTTATCTTAATCAGTTCAAAGAATTATTGTGATTATTGTCTTCTTTTCCCCCACCCCCCATTTGTTTGTATATTTATTTATTTTTATTAGCTCCCAAATGTAAGTGTGAACATGCGATATTTCTGTTTTTGTGTCTGATTACCAGGAAATCAAATGAATAAATGGCATAGAAAGGCACTTAGCATCCTGCAAGTCTGAGGGCCTTATAGCTAGAGCCATGGCTTCCTTTATCTCTGTTTCAGACTGGCTTTATTAACACGTTAGTTTGTTTCTCCTGACTAAACAGGAATCTTTTCTTTGCACCTTTGCTTCTCAGTATCAAGGCAAAATTCTAGCCACCATGTGAAGTACAAGCTAACGCATTCTGAATAGCTGGTCCTGGAAATAGCTACTATGTACCTCAGGTCCAGTGCCCTTCGTATTGCCACACAGGTTGGGACTGGAATCCAGCTACCCAATTAGTGAGACAGTGACATGAGAAGTGATTCCTCCTCTACAGTTTTATGGGCATAAGATGACACTGGGTTTCCAGCCTTTATCATTTACATTAAGGGTTTTGTTTGCTTAATTCTGAGCAAGAATTATTTTTTTCCTTTGAAAGCCTTTATCATTTAACATGCAACAAAAGAGGTTTTCCTTTCTTTTTTAAGAAAACGTAATTTTTTTTATTATATTTTACATTCTAGGATGTTGTTGCAGAGCGGTTGGGAGGGAGGGGAAAGGGGAAGGAAATGGGATGGAAGGAGGAGGAAGGAGGAGGGATGGGACTGAGGCCTGTGGCACCCCCCTCATTCCCACAAGGGAGACCAGGAGGCTTCCAGCAGTGGCTTGGTCATTGCCAGGCTGGGTGCAGATGTCAGGGGGGTGTGGCAAAAGCCCTCACCCCCCCACCTCCCCAGCTCAGGAACCCAGAGCCCTTCTTGCTATGGCTTGGTGGTCATTGCTAGGCTGGTTGCACATATTGGGGGGACGTGGCCAAGTCCCTCAGCCCCCCACCGCCCCAGGTCAGGAGAGCACAGGGCACTGCCTGTGGCAGCTTGGTGGTCACCACTGGGCTGGCTGCACGTGTCAGGGGGGTCATGGCAGAGGACCTCATCCACCACCATTGGGATTGGTTGCAGGTGCTGAGGCCCCCGGCCCTATCCCATTTCTGGCTTGGTGGCCCAGGGAACTTCTGGTCCTTCTAGGTGTTGTAGGTATTCTTTGGTGAAATGAGACCTTTACTAGTTAATATGAAACTCTGTCTCTGGTTTTGAGTACCTTGTTTTTTCTTTCAGTTCTGTGTTGGATTATTTGCTGTTCCCACCTGTCTGGTTACAACAACAGCTATGCTAATTGTATGGTTGGGGTTATTGGTGGACTCCTGCCACCACAGCCAATTGTAAAGCTAGGCAATTGTATAGTTAAAGCATTCATAACTAAAGCCAAAACATTTCATTATTTTAGTTATACTAAGTTTCCACTTGTATTGTCAGAGCTAGGGCTCAGACTCTTCAAACCCATTGTACAGACTGAGTCACCAGACCCCTCATACACAGATCTATGGTAGGTAATTGGGAAAGATCCGGGAGCCATTGGCAGATGACACGAGATCAGTCCTCAGCAGTAACAACAGCAGCTTACAGCAGGAGTAGCAGCAGAAGCAGCAGCGGCAGTGGCCTCTCGGGGCATCCCAGGGGCACTGGCAGCAACAGCTTGCAGCAACAATCTCCAACAACAGTAGCGGCCTCCCCATGGTCCCCCTGGGGGCATCACAGGGGTGGGGGGCATTGTGGATCCGAGCCACTCATCCTTTAACCCAGGACACCTGGTTGGACATGTGCAATTACATTAGACATGGGTGCACACGCATATTTACATCAAATGCTCAGCAAGATTCTGAACCTCTGAGGGGCCCTATTTTCCTATATTTTCCCTATACCACCATTTAAACTCTGCACTGGAACTAACTTGTTGTCCTTTGCTTACTTGTAAAATGGGGGAACTTCCTGTGGAAACCAGTACTTGAGCTGTGTGGTTGAGCTAAATTGTTGCTTTGCTGCTGATTCCCTCGGGAAGGCCTTTTGTGCAGCTCAGGTTTTAATGTTGACTTTGTAGGTACTTCCAGCTCTTGAGAGATCTGGTGCACCTGGGTTGTGTAGAAACTCTAGTCTGGGCCTGAGTCTTTTCATCAAACTGCACCCCATACAGTTCTGTGTTCCTGACCAGTCTCCTCTGAGTGGCCCTTTGCTGATTGGGGGGCAGATCAGCTGTCCATGCAGTGCCCCAGTGTGCCCCTGGTGAGCCCATCTCCCCCACCGCCCATGCTCCAAACACTTCCCATTGGATGGGCTGTGCTCTGGTCCCTTGTGATGACTCACTGGCCTCTGAGCGGCTCCTTTTTTGCAGTTGTTCTGGCTCCTCACTCCTGCGTGGGTCCACGGGAACCCTATTAATGGTCTTTCTGGCCTAGGGGGCACCAATGCCCTCTTCTGCCCTGCTGCCTCCAAGCAATTCCATCCAAAGGGCACAGCTGTGGCTTCTGCCAGCTCATGCTCCATGTGCTCAGCAGCTCCAGCCTGGAATCGGCCAGGATTTGAAACAGTCAGAGTGGTTTTTTCTTTCTCTAATCATGGCTTTTCCCACCTTCATGAACTCTGTAGGTCTTTCCTCCTCTTCTCCTGAGCTCTAGCAGCCCCACCGTGGCTGTTGTTGCTTTTTTAAAGTTGTAAATTGGTTGATTTGTGGGAGAAAGTGATGCTGGGGACCATCTATTCTGCCATCTTGACCAGAAGTCCAGTTTTCTGTTTCTCGTAACAGGAAATCTTTCATTTTTTCATTGTCACTGACATCAAAGGACCAGAGTGGCTTGCTCTTACAAATGGTGGCATTGCAGACGTGAGGTAGAGTGGAAGTAAATACAGGACTTTGCTTAATATAAAGATTATACACTTTATTGTACATCTATTTTATTTTCCTTTTTCCATTCAGGTAGATTACTAGCAAGAGGAGAAGAGTAAATAATATAAAATAAAATTCATAAAATAATTTTAAAACTACTTAGTTGGTAAGATTATTTAAAAAATATGTACTTACACATAAAACTATTTAATTCCAAAGACCACCTAATTTGATTCCTTCAGGTCATGTTTGAAAAACAGAGAGAGGAATTAACCACACCAAGTGAAATAGAGACCAGGAGTGTACTAACTTTAGGTCTTTCCACTTCACTGAATTTCCTGTCCATATGTGTTAAGGTCATAGGGAACCAACATAGGAGATAGAAATTAGTATCTGAGGGACAGTAAGATGGAAGTAAGGATGGCAATTCATGGCATGAGAGCTGCCTCCACCCCTACACTGCTGACCAATCTGATCTTCCTTAAGCCATCTCTACCCATTGCTTCAGGGAGCCATTCTCACTGATTACAGTTGGTATACAATGTGAAGCATATTTCCTATTTCTGGTTTAGTAATTTAGTGCATGGTGTTTAGAAAAGGATTGACCAAAGTTCAAATTCCAGCTCTACCACCATGTGATCTAGAACCAGTTAAGAGCCTGGAATTTTTCTGTAAAATACAGACCTGTCTTACTCTGTTCTAGCTGTCATAGCACAACACCATAGTCTGGGTGACTTACAAACAACAGAAACTTATTTTTCACATTTCTGGAGGCTGGGAAGTTGAAGAAGGCACCAGCAGACTCTGGGTCTGGTGAGGGCCCGCTTGCTGGTTGGTAGACTTCTCCCTTTGTTCTCACATGGCAGAAAGGGGCAAAGGAGCCCCCTAGGTCTCTTTTATAAGGGCATTAATTCTATTCATGAGGGCTCCATCTCATGACCTAATCACCTCTCAAAGGCTCCACCTCCAAATACCATTATACTGGGAGTTAGGATATAACATACAAATGTTGGGTGGATGCAAACATTCAGTCTATAGCAAGACCCCATTAAAAAATAAATCTAGGTGTTAGAACCTGTTTGGTCCATTTTCAGCCATGTGCTCAATGTTCCTCCAAGGCATCTGTTGCACTGAATTGCAATTCAGCAAAAGATGGCTCATTTAGACTCTAAAGAAACCTGAGAAGTTTTTAGAATTCAGGATAGAATCAATGGCCAAGCTGAATCTGGAGATGAAGTGTTCTTATATCCCACCCCAGGAGCAAAGGGTGCAAAGGACAAACAACCCACACAATGTAGCCAGGTCTGAGAGGCTCTTTTATTAGATGTCATTTCCAGTGACACTGTCCAGGAAGAGGGAGCTAAAAGCAGTCAAGCACACACTTGACTGAACCAAAAATGATGTTTTCATCAAAGCCTACTTGGGCTTGTTTGCAGAGCCTGAATCTGGAACGAATGGCTTGCTACATCTCTTAATGCCTAATCTTAGCACTTATTTGAGATCTATTTCTTTCCTATTAAAAATAAAAATAGTTACAGCCACTCTTTGATGTGAATTGTTTTTTCTGGCAGGCATTGTGCCAATGTGAGATTGTCAGACAGTTGTATTAGATAGTGACATATTTGGGCTTCCATGTGATGGGGAAAACAGTTCAGATAATTTTTTTTCTGGCAGGCATTGTGCCAATGTGAGATTGTCAGACAGTTGTATTAGATAGTGACATACTTGGGCTTCCATGTGATGGGGAAAACAGTTCAGATAATTGCTTTAAAATTTTCACTAACACAGTAGTAAAATATTTAAAAAGTGTATAGTGATAGTGCTACTGTTTATCATACTCACACTCCTTTTTTATTTCCAATAAAATTTCTCTTCCTTCTGAGGATATGCAGTCAAGAGCTCTCCCTAGAATATTATCATTTGTAATAGATGCTCCTGAATAGTTTATTTTTATTTATGCTGGTAGCCAGGAAGTCATGGTAACCTGGGGAAGTGCAAAAGCAAAAAATAATTTTCTTTTGAGGAGATAAGGGTAAGCCACAAAAAGAAAAAATTCCTAGGTGCCCATTGAGTTCTTCATCTCCTGAAGTAATGAATTAGTCACCCAAAAGGGCGTGAATATTCCCAGCAGCCGAAGGCTCGCTGGTTGTCTGGGAAGTTTAATTCTCAGATATTTACCATTAGGAGTAACTGAAAAGCCTTCTCCTGTCTTTGTCTCTGTGATCTGTGATTGTGAGCATCTTTTCTCCCTGGTCTTCCACTTTTTGAAAGAGAAAAAATGTAGACAAAGTCCAAATTTTATCATGATGCCTAGAGTCTGTTTCCATGAATATTGCATAATCGTTGAGAAATAGCATCTTATGAATTTTCAGGTGTTTGCTTCTGATTCATTTTTTCCACATTTACATAAAAAGTCGATTGGAACAGAAGCCTTTGTTGCTGCCTTAGTGGAATCGTATCACGGGATTTCTCACAGAGATTTATGTGCTTGGCACCAAGCTTAGATCAAAAAATATACAGAAGGTTCTACAAAATATCATGGGAGTGGTCCAGCTTATGGTATATTCCTGTCACACAATGAATTCTTTTCCAGCTATGCTGACTCTCAGACCATCATCCACTCCACTGGGGACAAAAAAAGTGAATAACATTTAAATTTGCACCTTCCTACATCTTAATGAATCACCTTCCTAAAACTTAATCCCTGACTCTCAGACCATCATCCACTCCACTGGGGACAAAAAAAGTGAATAACATTTAAATTTGCAACTTCCTACATCTTAATGAATCACCTTCCTAAAACTTAATCCCTAAAAAAAATGAAGGTGAGATTTTTTAATTGATTTTACAAAGCAAGGTCATATAGTACAAAGGATAAGTGTATAGATGATGGAGCCTGTTACTAGAATGTGACATCAGGCACATTTCCTAAGGGCTCTTACCATCAATGGCCTTATCTGTAAAACAAGGACAACAGACAGCAGTACCTCCTGAAAGAGCTGTTGGGAGGAATAGATGACATGATACCCAGAAAGAACCTAGCAGAGTGCCTGGTGTGTAAATTACAGCTATTATTTTACTATTAAGTAGTTTTCTTAATTCAGGTTATTTGGTCTCAAAAACTCTAGTAAGAAAAAGCAAGCTCTGGATCTGCCTAAGGAGAAAGGAGTATTTTGATTTAGAAGTATTTTGATTTTGATTTTTACAACAATTCTGCTGCAAAGAGAAGGGACTGTGCTTCAAAACATTTGAAGAATTTCATGTCTTATGAGAACAAGTCCATTTTCCTTCCCAAAAGGCAGACTTTCAGGCAGAGATGTAAGGAATAGCATCTTGTGTGCAGAAGCCAAGCAGCTCCCCAGGTAACAAACCCAGGTCCAGCTTCATCTGCTGTACTAGAAGGGCAGCCAAGACAGGCTGTGTGTGAGGAAGGGAAAACACCCTCCCCGTGTCGTTCCATTTCAGTGCTCAAGCCATCACTTCACTGAATTCCCTCTTATCTTTGGGAGGGTTCATGTGTGGCAATTTACCCCCTGTGGGAAGCTAATTAATAATAACTCAGGTAAAGTGAATGCTGTTTTTTCAGCAAGGGTGCTGTAGATCGACTTGTTGAATATGTCCTGTTCTGTCAGAATAATAAACTCTTTCAAGTAGTAGAGATACCTACAAAATCCACATACTTTGTACAACCTGGATGGGGTTAAAGATAAGCAATTAATCTCCCTGCATTTTCTTATCAGGGGAAATATATTTTTAGACATAAGTTTTGTACAATCTTAAAATTATTTAGAAACTCATGTCCCATTTGCTGTGTAAGAGATCTCTATTCTAACTAAATCTGAAATGTCATTAAAATGTCATAAATGTGCAATCAATATAAAAGCTAGGGTTAATTACCTTTTACATTAACTTTGCACTTTAGAAATGGTTTCAGATCTTGTCCCATTTGACCCAGTGAGGTAAGTAGGACAGTTATTAATGTTTCCATTTGAGAGAGAAGGAAATTGAAGGACAGAGAAGTTAAGGGTCTCACCCAGAGTTACCCAGATAGTGTTAGGGCCACATTAGAATACAAGTCTCCTACCTCCTAGTCACAATAATATGCTACATGTAAAGGCTTTCCAAGTGATATAAGCCACAATAATGCCTTCCATCAATGTTATGTTCCACATACAGAGACCTCTCCATTTTTCAGTGGGCAAAGTGAAGACAGCAACTCAGGCAATATCAAACCACCAGCAGTCTTTCTTATAACAGGTAGGTCTCTACCAATGTGCCTTCATAACAACCAAGGCAACTACATGGAGATTCGGGAAATCTATCGCAAAGATTCTGATTTGGCAAGTTCTATTCTGGGTTCCAATTAAGCGTCTCTACCAATGTGCCTTCATAACAACCAAGGCAACTACATGGAGATTCGGGAAATCTATCACAAAGATTCTGATTTGGCAAGTTCTATTCTGGGTTCCAATTAAGTATGCTTTGGGTAAAACCCTCAGATCTATACTTTATACCTATAATATATATGTGGTAGATAATATATCTTTACAACATAAAACAATATATTTAGGGCCGGCCCGGTGGCACACTGCTACAGTGCGCCGCTTGGGAGCGCGGCGGCGCTCCCGCTGAGGGTTCGGATCCCACATACAGAC
>NW_007727595.1:86016-90339 GCF_000696425.1 Galeopterus variegatus | reverse complement strand
ATGGGCGCGACACTGAGGGTTGTGATCCATTGCCAGTCACGAAAAAAGACAAAAAGGAAAAAATATATACATATATATTTATAATTTGTATTCATTTTAATATTTAAAGGTTAAGCTGCTGAATTAGTCCATTTCTTTTGCTTATAACATAAATACCTGAAACTGGGTGATTTATAAAGAAAACAAAATTTATTGCTTACAGTTTCAGAGGCTGGGAAGTCCACAGTGCAAGGAACATGTCTGTTGAGAGTCTTGGTGGTGGAACAGTGACCCAGGGGTCTCACCTAGCAGAAGATGGCAGCGCAGAGAGAGCAAGACCCTTCCTGCACTTTCCTCTTAAAGCCCTCAGAACCACGCCCCTGACCACCATTATTAATCCATTCACTACAGCACTGTTCTACAATCCAATCACCTCTTCAAGGCCCCACCTTTCAATTACCATAACAGGATTTCCCACTCTCAACAGTTGCAGTGGGGATTAAGACTCAGCGAGGTTGGGAGACATCCAGTCTACAGCAGCTGGATATGGTTCAAAATTCAAAACAGACAAAAATAGACATAATAAAACTTTTCTCTCCCACCTCTATCTTCCATCTACCCAACTCCCTCCTCTGGAAGTAACCAATATTATCTTGGTATTCTACCAAAGCTATTTTATTCAAATATAGGCAAAGTATTTTTTTATATTTTACACAAACATGGATCTTCATTTTAAAGAAGCTCTACAGATGATTCTGGTATAAGCAACCTTCAAGTTATCAGTCAACTCCTCTGGAACAAAACATTAACTCTTTTAGAACGCTGGCATTCCTAGTATTAATCTCAAACAGTGGTCCAAACTTTAGCTTGCATTCAATTTACCTGCACGGCTTGTTAAAACACAGATTTCTGGATCCCCCTACTTCAAGAACTACTAATCTAGGTCAGTACTTATTAAGTTCTACACTTAGGGTTTAAGTTAATTGCCTTCCCAAAATACATTGTCAGTGGCCATAAAAACAGCAGTATGTGGTACTTACTAGGTGGCAGGCACTGTTTTAAGCAATTTTCATATACAATTCTGTGAGGTAGGCACTATTATTATCCCATTTTACAGATGGAAAATTGAGTCAGGCAGGTTAAGTAACCTACGGTGTCTCATTCATGCAGGTGGTAAGTGGTAGAAACAGCCTGACTCCAGAAACTCACCAGTCTGTGCTGCCTCCCAGCCCTAAAAGGGAGGCCTAATAGACACTTGCTTTCAAATTATCAGCGCCAAATATGATTAACAGACTTTCTCACTTACTACACAGCTCCCAAATGTGAAAATGTAGTAACACAGAACATCAACTAAATATGTACTTTTTTGATAGAATAGGTCTTCATTCTAAACCAATAAAATTCCTTTTGTTAGCTTTCTCCTATAATGAATTTGAAAAGTTATCAACTTACTTGCAGTTTTTCAGAGACAGTTTTATAAAATGAGACATACCAGTATTTCGAACTCAATAACAAGTTTTTAGAAATACAATGTATTTGTTACTACAGTTGAGCACATAAACTTTATATACAAAATTATATATAAAATAGAGCCTTTATATATGGAGCTATTTAATTCAGACCAGTAGGGTCCAGTAAGTGATGTATACAACTTATACCAGCTTTACAAGTGTCAGTTGTTAATTTTTATGAACTTTAAAAATGTGTTAATATTATGTTGGTAGGTAGAGATTGGTCAGGTTTACACTGTGGAAATTAGCCAATGCTAAAAGAGAGGGCTTTTTTTTCCTTTAAAAAGACAGTTGTTAAACATTTACCGCTATTCCAGGAAGTCTTGAATCTCAAACCAAATCCACACTTTCTTCTTAATAGGGACTTTTAAAAAGAAAGATATTTTAAATAGTACATTATTAAGACTGATACATTAAAAAGAATGTTAATCACAGTGTTGACTTCTTAACTTCGATCACTGAATTTTTGCCAGTAACCAAAAATGTGGATTGGACACAGAATTTATCTCTCATCACTTTGCTCTTAAGTATATAAATAATTATTTCTGCAGTCAAAGTCCTTAAAGCTAAACACATGATGAGGAAAAGATGCCCCCAGGTCCTTACTCTGATAATCCTAGGATGCATATCAGAAGTTCAGATTTTTAATAACTCCTCTGGCAACAGAAAAATGTGGAGAGTGTCTGGGGCAGATTTGATAAGTTAGCGTAGTGCTTCTAAACCTCCTGTCTTCGGCTCTTGTAGCAAGCATTTCCTAAAACCAAGTAGCATTTTGGGATTGACTAATATTAAATAGGCTTGGAGTTCACCAAACAATTAGGTTGAAATTATTCTTACATTTCCCCTGTTGACACTTTCTCTAAGGTGATAAGCAAGAAACTTTTTCTTTTCTCACTTTAATGATGCCTACAGTTTTAATTTTTAAGTGCTACTTAATTAGTTAGTCCCTGTTTGTTAAACCCAACTGTTGATGGTCAGAACTTCCGTTCGGTAATCAGAAAGAATGCTGCTTTGCCCTGGGAACTCTTAAAGCCACGATATGCCCTGAATCCAAGCATGCGCACCAGCTGGTGATGAACGCAGTCATGGTGCCTAGCACTCTGTGGACTGTGTCGCGGGTTTGTCGAGTGACTTCACACTATTCCGATAGTGCCTGCTGCCTGTGGTGACTCAATGGCAGGCTGTCCTGCCCTTTCTTTTTCACACATTCCTATCATTCTTCAGAACTGCACCAACACCCCAGCACTCAAAAGCCACCTAAAAGCTTTCTCTGAAGACCTGTTATGACTCCTAATAAGACAGCACAGAGAAATAAAAGATCTTCAACGGTCACTGTTTTTCTCAGTCCCAGGAAGTGGAGAGGGCCCAGACGGAGGCATCATTGAGGACTGCAGTTTGGGCAGCCTCTCTCCTGACTCCCCACCATAACAGCATCTTACCCTCATCCCCTCGAGTCGAGAAAGCACAAAGCGAGCTCTTTCATCACAGTTCCCAACCGTGGTTCACACAACAGTTGTGAGGGGTATGACAAGTCTTTTTTTTTTTTTTACCTATTGCAGCTAGAGTGTGAAAGTTTGTGAATTATTGACCCTATTCACAAGCAGAGTGAATTAATGACTCTCCATATGATGGCATCATTTTTACTTACACATGAGTCCATTTGTACTCTTGAGTAGAAGTGAAAAGGGTAGAGTTACTTCAATATATTTTATCTATGCCATAAATCCATAATCTGGGAATGCCACATGAATATGCCATATATATAAATGCCATTGTCGACGCATATGGAGAACTGCCACTCTATTTGGCTCTTGATAAAAACACTAATAAAAATTCAGAGGACCGATGAATGAACCAGCATCTACTTTGATCATTCATAGGGGAACATTCCTTTCCACCAACAGCAATATTAGGATCTGTCTTCAGGGACACCAGGGTTCCATTCCAGGACCACAGGAAAGGTACTCAGAAGCTATATCTGAGAACCTGAAAGCTGGGCTGAGCTAGCAGTGACATCCCCACCCCATCCAAAAGTCTCTTCCTTAGGCAATATACAGACCAATTTGGCCCCACTGTACCTTTCCTGTTGATACATTTCCTTCCTTAAATGCTTTAGAGCTCTGATCTCAAAGCTACTCCCATTAGTCAGGGTGAAAATTAGGCCTGCTCCCATGAAGTATAGAATTTCCATTCTACACTCTCCTATTACAAGAGTGGTTCATTCACCACCTGAATCAGAATCACCTGGAAGTGCTTATTAAAAATAAAATCATGGTCGCCTCCCTGGACCTGATGAATTAGGACCTTCCTCTCTTATTCTCTCCCAGAATGATTCCTTGGTACACTGAAATTGGAGAACCTACTGCTTCAAGGTAACACTGACAATTTTGTAAAGTGTATATATTAGTCAGGATTCTCCAAAGAAACAGAACTAATAAGATATGAATACATACAAGGGTACTTCAAAAAGTACATGGAAAAATAAACTGAAAGATAATAGAAATCTTTCCATGAACTGTTTGAAGTACCCTTGTATATATATGTTTATACACACACATACACACACACACACAGAGAGATAGAGATAGAGAAGAGAGAGAGAGAGAGAGAGAGAGAGAGAGAGAGAGAGAGAGAGAGAGAGAAAGATTTATTATGGGAACTGGCTCATGAGATTCAGGAGGCCGAGAAGTCCCACCATCTGCCATCTGCAAGCTGGAGAACCAGGAAAGCCAATGATGTAATTCAGTCTAAGTCTGAAGGCCTGAGAACCAGGAGCTCCCATATCCAAGGGCCGGAGAAGATGGATGTCTCAACTCAAGAACAGAGAAAAAAA
>NW_007727595.1:79426-85738 GCF_000696425.1 Galeopterus variegatus | reverse complement strand
AGATTTATTATGGGAACTGGCTCATGAGATTCAGGAGGCCGAGAAGTCCCACCATCTGCCATCTGCAAGCTGGAGAACCAGGAAAGCCAATGATGTAATTCAGTCTAAGTCTGAAGGCCTGAGAACCAGGAGCTCCCATATCCAAGGGCCGGAGAAGATGGATGTCTCAACTCAAGAACAGAGAAAAAAAATTGCCTTTCCTCAGCTTTTTTATCTCTCCTGACCTTCAACATATTTGATGATTCTCACCCACATTGGTGAGGGTGGATCTTCTTTATTGGCCTACTGATTCAATGCTAATCTCTTTCAAAAACACCCTCACAGACACACCCAGAAATAAAGTTTTACCAACTATCTTGGTATCCCTTAGCCCAGTCCAGTAGACACATAAAATTAACTATTGCAGTATCTCTTGTGGCAGTGTTGATGGAACTGAGGGAGTGAGTCATGGATAAATTGAGGAAGAACATTCCAGGTGTAAAAAACTGTTTTGACCTCTGCTATAACCCTCAATTCCACCCTGTATGGTATACCCCAAAATTTCTATAAGCATGAACAAGACAGTGAAGCCCTTTATTCATTAAGTTGGCCTCACTGATAAATAGATCTGTGATTGATGATGGCAGTGAGCCAAGACCAAATCGCAGGTTTCCATTATCATAGGGGCCAGTGCTATGCCAGACCCTGCACTGTGGAGCCGTGACTTGCCCATGACACGCAGAGGCTGCAGAAGATTTTTAGGAGGATAGGGAGTGGAGGATTGGGATGAGGAGAGGAAACTTTCCCTATTAAACAAACTTGCAGAAAGTCTGCCTTTTTGTATTGCAGGTTTCCAAAATGTTGCTATTCTCCTCAGGCAATTTTATCTAATTAACATCTATTTTTCACTCCTTTACACAGTAATCAGCTTTCAATTACTGGAACCCAGCTGCTGATGCTAAGAAGTACTAAAAAATCAAATTCATACAATAAATCCTCAGATGCCCTCACCATTTCTTAAATCAAGACAAAGGAATTTAATTCCTGGACTTCCCCCTCTTTCTTCTGCCTATATACTGTTCATTCCCTTTTTACAAATCCCTTTGTGACTTTGGTCCTACTCCAGGACCCATTATCAAAGGCCATAGGAGAGGGTCAAAGAAAACATAAACAAACATGAACATGACCACAGAAGCTTCCATCTTAGCATAGTCAAGGCCTTAAATGTTTACATATCCCAATGGTTTTTGGTTTTAAGTGAAACTAATTTTGAAGAGCGTTTTATCAAAAGGTGTTTGTTTGTAACAGAAAAATTTATCCCCCAGAGGAAAGTTAAGTAAGCAGCTTCTGCATCCTTTAAATGTCCTTTTAAAGTAGATGTAGTCATGGAAATCCTTCCTCAAGGGCCTTAGAAACAAACTTCGCACATGCTAAATTAAATGACTAATTCTTTGATAATAATGATTAATTTTTAAAAAGTCAAATTTCTGATTTCTTTCAATTATTTTTCATGTACAGTATTTACATTTTATGAAGGGAAGGGAGGGCATAAAGATGGCAGAATAAGAAATGGAAGAGAAGGAAAGAGAGAGAGGGAGGGAGAGCAAAAGAAAGGGAGAATAAGGGAAATGGAGGGGGGCAGAACAGACGAGAAGATAGATTGTGACTTTTTGTATGATTCATGTGAAAAATAGTTATACAGTGTAGAACTTGGGGTGTGAGTTTGCTATTTTAAACAAAAATAGAGGAATAGAACCAATATTTGCTAAGGGCTTCCTCTGTGCCATCTGCCTTATGTCCTTTGACTCCTTTAACAGCCACAACAGACAGTTGAAAGATACAGATATCATCCCTGACATTAGGATACTGAAGCTCTATGAGTTTACATACCACGGTTAACAGTTATCACCAGACGTAAAACCAGGAATTGGACCCAGATATGGCTGTCCAAAACATCCCTTTCCATGTTATTTTTTTTCATGGTTGTATCTCTGTTTCTATGGCATACCATTATGTCTATGATTTCTTGATAATTGATTGTTGATTCCATGTCTTTGATCGTGAAATCAGCCCCTAATTATAACATCATTGATATGAAAATAGCACAGCCCACTATACAAAAAGTTTTCACACTGTAGTTCAGAACAAGGATTGAGAGTCAAAGGCAACGTATTTCCTCAGGTGTGAATAGAATTCACAAGCATCATTCATCCCACAACAAAAACAGAACACAAAAATCATGTTGTTTACTCAGGGTTAAAATGCAGACTCCAGCAAATCCCCCAAACGGCAAGAGAATCTGCTTAATTTTAGTCCCAAACCTCTTAAATATTTTTTTCCTAAAACTAGATTAATCACTAGGGATCAAAGAAATATTTTTTTTTCCAAATTTACCCTGAAAGTTCTCAATTGGTTTTGAGAGCAACATGCAGGACAAGAACACTCATAACAGAACCCCTGAGCTCAAAGACAACGCCAGCCTATGACTATCAGGAGAAAGGGCCAACATGTGCCAGGGACCGTGGCCACGGATTCTCCTTTGACTGGAACAGTCCCTATTCTTCACTTGCCCAGAATTATCAGGAATAGCGCTCCAGCACTTTACAGGAGTGTCCTAGTTTGGACGGTATATTCTTTGGTCATTCTTGTAGAAAACCTAGATCACCAGAGCAGACACAAGTGTACTTCCTTTCTACCTTGAGTTTTTCCATGCTGTCCCATGCAATTTTAATACCACTTTATGAGAATTTGGTAAAGCTAAAACCAATAAATTATGCAGTAAATGCTCTTATTTAATTTATAAAATGTGCTGAGAGATAGCACTTCTTTGTTTCTGTGCTGTGGTTGATCTATATTTCTTCAAAGATTAGTAGAGGGAGCTCCTCCAGGTCAATGACAGACCTGGGTTGGGATCCTGGCTCTGCCTCTTATTATCCTGGATGACCTTGATCTAGGTGCTCAGATCTCCTGAGATTCAATTGCATATTCTGTTAAGGGGATAGGAATGATACCACCCACCACTCAGGGTTGTTTTCACCAGAGTAGATAGGGCTTTAGACCCAGAAAGACCCGAGTTTTAATCCCATTTCTACCACTTCTTTGCTGCATGACCTTATACCCAGAGACTCAGTTTCCCCATCTATAAAATGGTAACAAGAACAGTTCCTATATCAGGGGAGGTTGTTTTGACAATTAAATAAGATAATGCATAAAAGGTAATCAAGTCATAAATGTTTTTATTATTCTCATTATTTTGAAATATTATCCAGGAAGATATTTAATAAGGCCTATAAATAATTTATACCAGAAATTGTTAATATTGCCTTTTCTCTGGCCACACGTTGTTAGACCCTAATAGGCATAGTTTAAAATCATAGTTTTCTTGTCTGAAAACCAAACTAAGACTTTAGCTGGTTTTGAATACTAGAGTAAGTGTTTCACATGAACATAACCTATGAATTATACCACTGAAGTGAGTGAGTTAAAGCCTCAAATGACATTGTTTTCTATCAAAGTTAGAATTGCCAGGATTCATTTCTTTACATAAGCAATTTTATACTCTCTCTGAGCTCTTTCATACTTTATGTGTTTTTCGCCTTCATTTTTAATCATAAAAATGTTTGTTGAGCCATTTATTGGTTTTCTTTCAAGACAATTTATCCCGATGAGGATAATTAGCATGTATATTACATGAAGGTAAACACAATATTTAAAATGATGTGATTCCCTATGATTCCAGAAATGTTTACCAAAATACAAATAAACCAGAAAATATATATTTGATCTTCCCTTCTCTCTCTCTCTCCCCCCCGTATATACAAATATATATGTATAGAGAGAGAGACATAGGTGCCAACTAAAACTCAAACACACACATGTATATGTGTATATGTAAATTAAATTAGCCCTGTGTATATATTTCACTGAAAAAAATAAACCCGTATATACAAATATATATGTATAGAGAGAGAGACATAGGTGCCAACTAAAACTCAAACACACACACGTATATGTGTATATGTAAATTAAATTAGCCCTGTGTATATATTTCACTGAAAAAAATAAACCAAGAAATCAATTAAAATATGATTTCTCTGTTCTCTCATTAGAAATAGCTCGATGTGAAGACAGGGAATATTTGTTAATACTCTATCTATAGCAATTGAAGCAATGAGATGAAAAGAGGTGCCAAAACTGCATCAAAAGGAGAGAACGTTAGAGGAAGAGGATGGGAGTGGAAGAATGTTGAGAGTGTAGAAGGCTGAGTGCAAGGGCCAGCCCATGGCTCAGTTGGGAGAGCATGGTGTTGGCAACGCCAAGTCAAGGGTGAAAATCCCCTTACCAGTCATCTTTAAAAAAAAAAGAAGGCGGCGGCTGAGTGCACGGCCACGTCCCCATTCCAGCATTTGTTAGGTATTTCACCCAAAGAAGTTTTCCTTTCTGTCTTACTGCTCTTACACAATCTTGGTAAATGAAATATCCAAAGTGAAAAGCCCAATGCATAAGTCTAATATGTTTCCCAAAGTGTGGGGTGCATTTTAATGTAATACTCCAATTTTAGGAGGTACAAAGTGTTTAGCATCACTGGATCAATGAGGATAAAGTTATTCCCTTTTAATTTTACAATCAATCCCCTGATTATAATGAAAAGAAAGACTCAGTTTTAACACCTCTTTAATCCTGGCTATTAACCCAATAGAGAGCAGGTCTCTGGTTCAGAGCCTTGGAAGATAAGATATTTTAGCTAGGACATAACATTATTTTGTTTCCATTGTATATATTTTTAAATGACTTTCCAATTATTATTTACCATTCAGGTTTTCCACTTAAAATTGTAAGTAAATTTTTATTTTGGGAGTATTTAGGTTTTAAAAACGAGTTGATTTTAAAATAATATTAAGTAAATAATTCAGGTGACACAGATTCAACACAAGTCACAACAGTAGTAACAAAGGACTGACATTTGGAAACATTATGCTACTGTTATTGTTACCTCAGTAAAGAGTTACAACTTACATTGTATAAGGTACTGTGTAAAGCACAAGAGCACTGTCCTCCATCTTTCTTCCTTTAGGGCACAAATCAGCAATAAAAATCATATTCATATATAAAAAGTTACTACCCAAATCAGATAGACTGAGGCTTATGTGCAGCTCCTGACTTGAGACCTTTCTTTCCCACTGACTTACTCTATATTTGCGTTTTGGGGGCACCATGGTTGAGAACTGCTACTCCAAGAAGACACATAGATGCCAACTCAAACAGCATGGATTCCAGTAAAGTAGGTAAAACATGTACATACATAATATATAGTGAGAAATTATAAGGCACTGATGAAGTACTAGAATATTAACAGGAAAATACAAAGATACTTTTAAAAGTTTGTGGAAAAAATTGAATGAAAAGATTACATGAATTTTCCATGAACTTTTTGAAGACCCTTGCAGAGACAGTAACCAAAAGGAGACTTACCTTCTGCCATAAATTTATAATGTGGGGCCGGCCCGGTGGCGCACTGGATAGTGCGCCGCTTGGGAAGCGCGGCGGCGCTCCCGCCCGAGGGTTCGGATCCCACATGCAGACCGGTTCCCGCTCACTGGCTGAGCGAGGCACGGGAGCAACACCGAGGGTTGCGGTCCCGTTGCCGGTCCCAGTCCGGTGCGGGGGCGACACTGAGGGTTGCGATCCGTTGCCAGACACGGAAAAAGACAAAAAAAAAAAAAAATTTATAATGTGGCCAATTAACTGACTAAAGATCATATATATATATATACCAGTTATCCATTCAGAACAAACGTGTACTATGATTGAATTTTGAATGACTTTCATTATATTTTTATGTTTCTACTGTTAACTTTTTTAATTAGTGCAGTATAGTGTACATTGAAAACATTTGTTTTAAATGAAACTGACAGAATAAATATCAATTACCTGTAGCACAACCTAATACTTTTTAGTGTATTTCCAGTCTTTTGTTTGCTACATTAGGCTATTTCTTCCTAATTATATTCATGATATAAATTTATATCTTTTTTCACTTAACATTTTTTCATATAAACATTTTCCAAGTTATTTAATATCTTCTATAGCCATCATTTTAATTCCTGTGTAATAGTCAACTAAAGAGATATATCGTAGATAATGTAATTATTTTTCCATGACTGAACATTGTTATTGTAATATTTTAATATATTAAATAATGTAATAATATGCATCTTTGCTGTCTAAAGTTATAGTTTGATTCAAACTTGGGAAAATCTAATTAATATCATTAATTTGTTTACTGGACAGTTTCCCTACTAAACTATAAGCTGTTTGCGAACAAGAATTACA
>NW_007727595.1:76909-79317 GCF_000696425.1 Galeopterus variegatus | reverse complement strand
AACTTGGGAAAATCTAATTAATATCATTAATTTGTTTACTGGACAGTTTCCCTACTAAACTATAAGCTGTTTGCGAACAAGAATTACATTTACTCATCTCTAAGTCTACAGCACTGCCCTGCACATAGAAGGTACCCCAGTATGTGTTTATTAAGTTCAATTAAATATGCTTTCTTCCTTGATAGTTTCCACTCTTTTTTTGGATGGAATTCAAGCAACTAATTGGCAGCAATAAGTTTCTAAAATAAGAGAAATTTCCCAATATCTGCTCAATTTAGAGGCAAAAATCTGTATGACACTTTTGAAGTATAAAGAATTACATGTTTTGCTTAGCTTGATTGCTATATAATTTTTTTTTTACGAGGTTGCATTTCTCCTTCATTTTCTCATCCAGAATATGGCTGGAAAAATGATAACATTGCTATCACCTAGGAATCTAATAATGATTTAGTATGAATTCAGAATAGGCACATAAATAGGAATTTTAGATGCAACACTCTATCTGGCAAAGACGGTTACATTCACAACAGCCAAAATTGAACCTTATTGTGGCAAAATGTGTTTGTTTCTCTATTGTGTGGGGAAAAAAACACAACAAAAACAACAACAAAAAAAAAAACAGTTCAATACAAAGTTGCATTCGGGATCTTTTAGATAGATGATAACTTGATTGAACTATAGGTAGATTAGATAAATACATGGACAGAGAGATGATTAGAAGACACGTAATTTTCCAGATGCCTAAATCCTTTCTGTAATAACTTATAAATAAATAAATAAGAAGCATAAATATATTCATACATACTAATCCATACTTAATATCGATTTTATTTATTTTGCAGAGAATGGCTAGCTACTTACCAAACCTATTTTCTTTTCCTCATAGCCACAAAACTAAACTACATTTCCCAGCTTCTTTTGCAGTTGGATGTACCCACGTAACAGTTCTGGCTAATGAAATGTGAGCCAAAATCATGAGTGCTATTGTCAGATCTGGTTCATGAAAATCTCTTACCTATACTCCTCTTTGTCTTTCTTCATATGGAATGGAAAGGACTTCAAAGACCTAGAAGAGGGTGGAGCCACAAAATAGAGCCCAGCTTCCTCAATGTCTTCATGGAGCTGAACTAATAAACTACTGTTTTAAGCAACCAAGATTTCAAGGTTTATCTATTACAGAAGCTGGTAGAAATTTATATTGTTTATTTCCAGAGTATTCCAGAAGAGATTTAAGACAGCTATCTTGTCTGAACAGCTTTAAACAAGAAAGAGACTAAAGTGTTTAGGTGCCTTCAGTACCAACTAATTATTATCAGGTAATCTCTAGAGAGACACTCCTTCATTCATGAATATCCACACTTCAAAGGGTCCAGTTTTTCAAGGAACAATAGATAAAATTCAGGAATCTTAAAGGGAAACAACTTAACAGAATTCTCCTCCATTTGGTCCTATTTTCCCAATTAAAATTTAGTAACCTTATAAAGGAGGAGTAATTGTTCTCTGTGGTCATACATTTCATACAGATTAGCCTGGGTGGATCTAGAGGACCGAGCAATTATTACACAAAGGCAGCCAACCTTTCTTTGACTCCAGTTAAAATGAGGCGCATATTTCATAGCTTTTCCTAATTCTATCTTTAGAGAGATTTAAATAACTTCTTAGCAGGAACTTTTGCCCTGGGTTGTGGTTACCTCGGGTTTTTTTTTTTTCCATTTGTAAAATGAAATACTTAATAGACCTAACATCTACCAGATTAAGCCAGTGCCTTCAGACTTCCTATCCTCTGGGTGATGATTTACATCTAAAAAGGTGTTTAGTACTCTCTTCAATTGAGAGATTTTATGTTTGACACCATTTGCAACATTTCCCTTTCTCTAAATAAAAGTATAATAATAAGCATGGAGCACTGACTTTATATACACCACCACATTTATTCTCACTACAACCCTGTAGAATAGTTATTATTGTTCCCATTTTGAAAGTGAGAAATGAGAATAAGAGAGGGTTAAGATTTGAACACATTTTTATTGTTGCATATTTATGCTCTAAGCCATTACCCTATACAGTATCACCTTAAAGATTTGGGGCATTTCACACAATTGTAAGGCCATCAGGTATCTTAAGCCAACTACCCTTTAATTAGTAAAATTAATTTCAAAGAGACAAATCTCAAGGCTACACAAAAACACACTTTTATCTTTAAAAGTCTTAAGTAGAATAGGCATACTCTATATGTCCAAGTGTTTCTATGTAGGCCAAAAGAAGATTCAGAACAGTAGGAGAAGAGCAAATAATTTGCATTTCAAAGAGATCAAAATAAAACACAAGAACAGAGGGCTCACCAGTTTCAGGAGAGATTAAACAGAGACTATTAATTAATGACTTAGGACAGGAGAATGTGGAAGAAA
>NW_007727595.1:69212-76899 GCF_000696425.1 Galeopterus variegatus | reverse complement strand
ACTCATCAAGCAAGAAGGGTGTTTTTCCCTTCTGAAATCCAGAGATAAGCCCTTCGTTAGGATTATATGGAATCCTTAATAATCTTTCCCTGTAGTAGTGAAAGGCACACCACAGCTTCTGTCTAACACCTTCCTGGCAAGTCTAGAAAACAAATATTAGGCTAGATGTCCTCTTTCGTGACACAGTAAAGATATTGTTCTGCATTTCCAGAGTTTTTCTGGGCAAATGAGTTATTTTCAAGCCCTTGAAGGCAACATACATAAGAGAGCCAGTACGGGTTGTCTTAGGTCCTTTACAATAAGGCCACCTGGGAGGGTGAAAGGGCCTCAGCAAATATAATATTCCTAGGTACTACGGAATGACTACTCAAAAGCCAGAATAGAGATTCACTCATCCAGATCAAAGGGAACTACATATACGACGTCCCTTGATTGTGCGTCCTGAAAAGCCCCAGAAATTACCACACACAGACTCAGTTTTAAAATCTACCAGTCCCAGAGAACACTAAGTTATCTAAGACAGTTCCAGTTACATAAGAACATTCTTGATCTCCTTACCTCTCCTGAATAAATTATAAAGAGACACTAGAGGAAAAAAATAATACATCCACAGTCTGCTTTTCAATTTATTATCGTATGCCCATTTTATATAAATTTATATCAACTTTATTGCATTAAATCCTAACAGCTAATTTCCATACAGATAGAATCTCACATTATCTATATAGGCTACAAACCAAATGATAATTGCAAACATCTAACAATCTCTAGCCAAGTAACTACAGATCAAAATGGTATCTTCAGTTATGCACAGAATTGGTAATCTCCATATGGTTAATTGAAAGTTATCTACCATGCTGCATAACTGTCTACCCAAATGCCTGAGCCACTGAATAATTTTATCATTACACTTGTAAGTTTTCAAGATAAAACTCATAAATTTTCCCTTGTAAGCAATGATACTAGCCATGTAATCCATCCTTTAAAAGCTGAGAGTCCTGGGAATTTAACCATATCAACACAGTCTTGTTTACATTATTAACTGAAGAAAAATGGGTGCCCTTTATAGGTTATTTTAGGAAAGAAAAGTTTTGATAAAAATAAATGCACTTTATTACACACGTAGGATGATCTCCAAGTTTGACTTTCATGTTGGCTGTTTCCATTGCTTCTTGGATGTTCTTCACAATGAGATTCAATATTGAAAGTCTTCATTTCTTCTTTACCAAAAATGAGTAGGGAGAAAAAGGTAAAAATGCAATGCTTTGGAGGGTTATTGGAGATCACATAAAAGAATAAATTTTATTTCTATAGAAAGAGTTTAAATCCAATGTGTCTAGTCGGGTTTGGGACTTTGGGCTTTAATCTCATGTTCTCTTGGGTCCTTCAAAGAATTTAGGTAATCCTAGTGAGTTTCAAGACCTGCTCATACTAAAATAGATTCCTCTTAGTTCTCAAATGTTTTATACAACTTTCACAACTCTTCAGTATCTGATTTTGGCACAGACCAGTATTTCTCAATTTACAGTTTTAGACACCTGGAAATTATTACCTCAAGTGTATTTTGGACACCTTTATTTATTAAATCCTTTGTTTTCTTTTCTTTCCCACCTCGCCCCCCTCATTACCCACCTCTCTCTATTAGGGAAATAGCTTTACAAAAAAAAAAGAAAATCTATCATTAGATAGTGTGAAGATATTTCTATGCTGCTAGCATTGATTGTTTTGTGCCCTTGTTCAGTTGCCAGTCAGAAAATTAAATTAATCATAGAATTCGCAGGCTAAGCAATTTATCATTACCTTATGATCTATCAAAGCAGCTGTTTCCTGGGCCGGCCCGGTGGCGCACTGCTACAGTGCACCGCTTGGGAGCACGGTGGCACTCCCGCCGAGGGTTCGGATCCCACATACAGACCGGTTCCCACTCACTGGCTGAGCGAGGTGCGGGCGCAACACCAAGGGTTGCGATCCCATTGCCGGTCCCGGTCCGGTACGGGCGCGACACTGAGGGTTGCGATCTGTTGCCGGACACGAAAAAAGACAAAAAAAAAAGCAGCTGTTTCCCTATGAAACTTTCTATTTAAACCACATACAACAACCGTCATCTCTTTCCTTTCTTACTTGCATTTTTAAAAAATGATGGCTGTTTGAAATTTTCCACTTCTCTTTCTCCATTTTACCCATCTCTCCACTTCTCTTTATTGCTGTATGATTCATACGATGACATCTTTCTTCCACATTCTCCTGTCCTGAGAAGAAATCCATGTCTTTCTTTGGCTTAATTTCTGTCCTGACAGATACTGTTTCAACAAACCAAACCATTATCCCATAAAAAATAATAATAATGACAGCTATTACTTATGTGCTAGTCACTTTACATATACCATCTTTAATGTTCACATTTATTGTGTTTTATTATCACAAATAAACAGGGAAGATGATGAGAATCGTACAAGGGGACATCAAAAAGTTCATGGAAAAAATGGAATTAAAAGATAAAAATAAAAAATATAAAATTTATTTCTCAACACAAGCCCCATCAAGTTCAAGACACTTTGTAAGCAATGATACCACCCATTTAGTCTATCCCTAAAAGAGTGAGGGTCCTGGGAATTTAACCATGTGAATGCATTTTTTACATAGTTAATTGAAGAAAAGTGGGTGCCTTTTAAGGATTTTTTTAAGACTAGAAGTCAGAAGGAGCCAAATGAGGAGTGTAAGGGGGCTGCCTAATGATTTACCAGTGAAACGCTCACATAATTGCCCTTGTTTGATGAGAGGAATGAGCAGGAGCATTGTGGTGGTGGAGAAAGACTCACTGGTGAAGCTTTCCTGGGCATTTTTCTGCTAAAGCTCTCACTAACTTTCTGAAAACACTCTTATGATAAGCAGACATTATTGTTCTTTGGCCCTCCATAAAGCCAAATAGCAAAATGCCTTCAGCATTCCCCAAAATTCTTTCCATAACTTTGCTCTTGACTGGTCCCCATTTGCTTTGACTGGACCATTTCCACCTCTTAGTAACCATGACCTTCACTGTGCCTTGTTTTCAGGATTGTACTAGTAAAGCCATGTTTCATCTCCTGTTACAATTCTTTAAAGAAATACTTCTGGATCTTGATCTCACTTGTTTGAAATCTCCATTGACAACTCTGCTTTTGTCTGCAGCTGATCTGGGTGCAACGGTTTTGGCACCCATGGAGCAGAAAGTTTGCTCAACTGTTATTTTTCAGTCAGAATTGCATAAGCTAAACCAATGGAGATTTCTATAGTGTTGGCTATTGTTCCTGCTATTAATCATCAGTCCTTTTCAATTAGGGCACAAGCAAGATTGATTTTTTTCCCTCAAAAATTGATGTGCATAGTCTGCTACCGTGGGCTTTATCTTCAACATTGTCACCCCTTCTTAAAACAAGATACCCATTTGTAAACTGATGATTTCTTTGGGGCATTGTCCCCATAAGTGTATTGTAAAGCTGCAATGATTTCACCATTCTTCCACCCAAGCTTCACTATAAACTTGATGTTTGTTCTTGCTCCAGTGTTAGCCAAATTCATGTTGCTCTGATAGGGGTTCTTATCCTTCTTAGCACTTCAAACTAGATCCTATTCAGACATATTATTACAAGTCAGTATGAGTTTATTTTGATGCAGAAAAAATTTTGCGATCCATATATAGTTTTTCATCACATGTATTTTCCATGAACTTTTTGAAGACCCCTCCTAGACATTATCATTCATGTCCCACAGCTAACAAAGGTCAAAATCAGAATTTGAGTCGGGTATGAGTAAACCCAAACTTTTTCATGTTCCTTCTTTAAGTCCACTAACCTGATGTTTTTGTGTGTGTTTCTAACATTAATAGAATGAGGGGGAAATAAATACTCAGCACACAAAAAAATTTAAGTATGAAAACATTCAACTTCACACACTAGGTTTTAAAAGATACTAATCACTGTGCCTGAAGTCCCTTTGATCAGAATTAATGGAAAGGCCCTAGTCAGCTCCCTATAGATTTTAATTTTGTGCTTTATTCTTAATGAAACAAAGTTTATCTTGCCAAACCTTGGTCACAGTCGGACATTATGAGTAAGCTTTGATTTTAAGACTTCTGCTGACAGCAAAAGCTAAATGGAGTCAGCAGTTTGCCCTTCTAGACTAAAACTGAGAATTGTGATGAGAATAGCCTTACTGCACAGTTTCGAAGCTACATCAAAGAACTTTGATGAAATATGGCCCCAAATTATCTACCTCTGCTTAGCTGAAAGACAGTGGTCGAATGGGTGGAATGGGCAAGGTATTCACGATGGGAAGGGATCTTGCCTGCTGCCTGCTTTATTGAGTTCTCTTCCTTTTTTTTTTTTGACTACCTTTCACTTTGCCTGGAGCCAAAATAACCGTTTAAAAAAATACTAGATATAATTCACCTTAGTTAAGCTCCTTTCTGGTTTAGTTGCAGTCATGCTTGAATTAGATTGTCTTCCATAGTAGACACACTTAGAGACAAATCAAGAGATCCAAGCAATAAAGAACCTCTCCCTAAATCATTACTGAAATAAATCGGAAATAGGATACCAATTATCTCCTTACCTCACTGGTGATACGTAGATTGGGCAAACTCCGTCAAAGAAGACAGTACTCTGGGCCGGCCCGGTACCGCACTGGAGAGTGCGCCGCTTGGGAGCGCAGCAGCGCTCCCGCCGACGGTTTGGATCCCATGTGGAGACCAGTTCCCGCTCACTGGCTGAGCGCGGTGCGGGCACAACACCGAGGGCTGCAATCCCGTTGCCGGTCCCCGGTACGGGCGCAACACCGAGGGTTGCGATCCCGTTACCGGTCAGTAAAAAAGACAAAAAGGAAAAAAAAAAAAAAAGACAGTACTCTCCAGTGGAATTTATTTAAAAAATGACTCATTCTTTATCGTCAATTCAAAGTACACTGAAAAGTATAAAACATATAACCAAACTTTTTTATCTTGAACATAAAGAGCCATATAATTATAACAGAAATTACATTTTTTCTGCTCTACCAAAGAAATACTAAAACATATTTTTTAAATATTATTTGTAAGGAGTGGAAATTATTAATCTGCCCAGGGACCTCACACATCTTGGTCCAGTGATGGACACATTTGAGGGAACCAGGAATTTTTCATCTTGTTACCGCTTTAAGTTCCCCATCTCAGTGAAGGACACAAGGTTCCGTCCAGTTGGCAAATCATATTTGCCTTTCCTCTCCCACACCCTCTGTAGCCAATTCATAACTGAAGCATTTCTGTTCTGCCTCAGAATACCTCTTGAATCTATTTACCCAAGCCTACTCTCAGGATCCTGAATGCAACAACTATTATTCCTGGCTTGAATTAATGAAACAGTCTTCTGAGTTTTCAGCTTCAAGTCTTTCTCTCTGCAAGTCTATTTTTCAAGCTACAGTCAGATTAATCTTTCCAAAATGTAAATCTGATCATATCAATGTTTTGCATAAAACATTTTAGTGGCTTGCCATTGCCCTCAGGATAAAGTGCCAACAGCTTATCATAGTTTACAAGCCCATTGTAAATCATCTCCTAATTACCTCTTCAGCCTCTTTTTTCTCCTTGTTTTTTGTTCCAACCATTCTCAACTACTTTAAGTCCCCAATCATAGTTTTCTCCATTGTTTCCATGACTTTGCACACACTGTGCCCTATGCCTAGAACTCACTATACCTATAGTGGATTGAATTGTGTCCTCCCAAAACTCATTGAAGCTTAAATTGTCATTCAAGTTTTATGTATTAGAAATTTAGCCTCCACTGTGACTGTTAAGAGGGTGGGAAATCCTATTATGGTAATCGAAAGGTGGAGCCTTGAAGAGGTGATTGGATTGTAGGACCATGCAGTAGTGAATGGATTAAAAATGGTGGGCAGAGGCATGGTTCTGAGGGCTTTCAAAGAAGAGAAGAGTCTGTCTTTCTCTCTCTCTTGCTCTCTCTGCTTCTACCATCTTGCAATGTGAGACCTCTGGGTCACTGTCACCACTAGCAGATGGACCCAGCCTCAGAAACTGTAAGCAATAAATTTTGTTTTTCTTTATAAATCACCCAGTTTCAGGTATTTTGTTATAAGTAACAGGAATACAATACCTTTATCCACCAAGGATTGGGGGAATATACTGTAAATGTAAATGGAAATATACTGTTGCAAGTCTCCTATATTTTACTTGAAGCAATTCAATATTAACTCTAAGTAGACAATGATAAACTAATGATGTATACTGTCATCCCTAGAGCGACAAATAAAAATAAAGAAATATAGGTTAAATAGGTGGAGCACAGAAGATGTGTAGGGCAGCAAAACTATTCTGTGTGATAGTGTAATGGTGAAGACATGATGTTATGCATTTGGCAAAATCTTAGAACTATACAATACAAAGAGAGAACCCTAATGCAAAATGAAGTCAATTTGATTCATAATTGTAACAAATGTACCACACTAATGTAACATGTCGATAGTAGGAGAAACGTGTGTGGTGGGGGGATGGGCATAAGAACTATCCGTACTTTCTGCTAAATTTCTCTGTAAAACTGAAACTGCTATAAAATTTTTTTAAAAGTCAAAAGAGTAGTCGAAATATAATACTAAAAAATTTAAAACAGAATAAGGCAAGAAAGAAGAAAGACAGGAACAAAATATTCAAGAGACAAATGGACACCAAATAGCAAAATGGAATCCCTAAATGCAATCATATCAATAATTATATTTATGAACTAAGTAATACAAGCATAACAAAAGGCAGATATCATCAGAGTGGATTCAAAAGCAAGATCGAACTATACACTGTCAGTAAGAGAAGCTCCTTAAATACAAAAACACAAATATGTAGACAGTAAAAGAATGAAAACATATACCATGAAAGTACTAAGCTTAAGAAAGCTAGAGTGGTTCTACTAATCTTTCAAAATGTCACACCACAGTTTGCATGTTGCAGATGACTCATGAACTGCTCAAAGAAATGGCAGAAAGATGTCACATGAACCCAGGCAAAGGATATGTGCTGTGAAAAAATTATTGGTGCAAGACAGGGAATCCATCAATGGCAAAGTAAATATGAGGGGTCTTCAAAAGTTTCATGGAAAGATTTGTATTATCTTTTAATTCTATTTTCCATGAACTTTTTGAAGTACCCTCATATTGTCCTTTTACACACTTTTCAGAAACAAGTTTTATTGAATACTATCATTTCACCTTCTGCTTCCAGGAAAATGTTAGGCTTGAAGTGTGTTTCTTATGGATTGTGAATAGTGCAACATTATTATTTGAAAACAGTTTCAACTCCAGACTTAATAACCAGAGACTGACTCTATTTCTCAACATATTAGCCTAGAAGAGCAACCAAAATTTATTAAAAATCTTAATTCTTTTTAAAAATCCTAATTCCAAAATGAAATGAAGCTAGTTGTTTTTTACTGTTGTCTTTACTATTCTTCTTTTATTCATGTATTTTAATATCTTGTTTTCTGAAAAATAAGAAATGGGCTAAAATGAAATAAACCCAAAAATATTACCTCAAGAAAAAAAATGACTTACAGACAAGGAGCATAACTGGAGACAATGATGGATTCCTCCTAAAAATTTCATACATCAGAAATTGAACATGTGCTTCAATATCAGAGCTTCAACATACATGCAACAAAAATTTATAAAGCTG
>NW_007727595.1:56341-68578 GCF_000696425.1 Galeopterus variegatus | reverse complement strand
CGCTCCCGCCGAGGGTTCGGATCCCACATACAGACCGGTTCCCGCTCACTGGCTGGGCGAGGTGCAGGCGCAGCACCGAGGGGTGCCATCCCGTTGCCGGTCCCGGTCTAGTACGGGCGCGACACTGAGGGTTGCAGTCCATTGCCGGACATGAAAAAAGACAAAAAGGAAAAAAGAAAAAAAAAGAAAGAACAGAAATGAATTAGATGAAAATAACACACAATAGAAAAAAAATCAATACAAGCAAAAGTTGGTTCTTTGAAAAGTTCATATAACTGGAAAAATTTGAGCTAGACTTATCAAGGAAAAAAAAAGGGTTAGTTGGTGGGACTGTAAATTAGCACAGCTATCATGGAAAACAGTATGGAGTTTCCTCAAAAAACTACAGATAGAACCACCATATGACCCAGCATTCTCACTGCTGGAAATCATAATGTCAGAGGAATAACTGCACTCCCATGTTCATTGAAGCTCTAATTTACAATAGCCAAGATATGGAACCAACCTAATTGTCCACCAATGGATGACTGGATAAAGAAAATGTGGTATATCTACACAATGGAATACTACTCAGCCATAAAAAGAAATGAAATTCTGCCATTTGCAACAACATGGATGGGTCTGGAGAAAATTATGTTAAGTGAAGTAAGCCAGACAAAGAAACATAAATACCACATGTTCTCACTCATAACTGGGTGCTAGGAAGGAAGGGAGGGAGGGAGGGAAAAAGGAAGGAATGAAGGAAAGAAAGTAAAGACCACAACAATATGTTGAAATTTCAGAAGAAGAGAACAAACCTAAGGATATTAGAGATGGGGGAGAGGGAGGGAAGGGGTTTGGGAAGTGATAGGTTGGGTAAAGGGCATAAAGAAATTTTACAATTTGTAAGAATAAATAAGCTAATAATAAATTTTAAGAATTAATTTAAAAAAAAAATTTAAAGGCACAACTTACCAATACCAGAAATAAAACAGATGACCTCTAAATCTTAAAGACATTAGAAGAATAAGATAATTTTATGACAACTTCAAATAAATTTGGTAGCTTAGACTGAACAGAAAAATTCCTTGAAAGAAACAAATTATGAAAACTAACAGGAAGGAAATAGAGAATCTAAATATTCCAATATCTAGTAAGTTTCATTATAAAAAGCTACAGTAACCAAGACAGCTTTGGTACCGATGGAGCAAATAGAGTCCAGAAACAGACACACGCATATATAATCAATTGATTGCTGACAAATGTCCCAGGAAAGGAAAGTCCTTTTAAGAAATAAAACACCAGAAAAACTAGATAGCTGTATGGAGAAAAAACTTCATCCATACCTCATACAATACACAAAAATTAATCCAAAATGGATCATAGACCTAAATGTAAATGTAAAACTATCAAATTCCCAGAATAACACACAAGAGACAATCTCAATGATATTGACATAGGCGGATATCTCTTAACAGACAAAAAGCATACATTATGAAAGAAAAAAATGTTAAAATGGACTTAAATTTTTAAATTTCTGCTCTTTAAAAGACACCATTATGAAAATAATAAGGCAGTCCATAGATAAGCAGGAAAGTTTGCAATACATATCCAATAAAGAACTTGTATTTAGAATATACCAGTAAATTTTATATCACAATAATAAAAAAGTTAAAAATAAGCAAAACATTTGAACATAAAATTTACCAAAGAATTTATATAAATGGGCAATAAACATACGAAAGATGCTTAGCATCACTAGTTATTAGGAAAATGCAATGAGATAATACTACGTACTAGAGGGACTGACAATACCATGTTGGGGGGATGTAAAGCACCTGAAACTCTCATGCATCGCTCCTGGGAATGTTCAACGGTACAATCACTTTGGGAAAAGATCTGCCTGCTTCTTACAAATACTAAACATATTCATACACTATGAGACATAATTTTTATTCCTAATTATATACTTAAGAGAAATGAAAACATAAGTACACACAAAGCTGTGCATATTAATATTCACAGCAGCTCTAGGACATAGCCTAAGTGCCCAAAACTAGGAGAATGGATAATCAAGTTGTGGTATATCCATACAGTGGAATACTACCAGCCAGAAGAACAAACTACTGTTACATACAACAACATGGTTGAATCTCGAAAACATGCTGAGTGAAATTCATGGGCTGGCCAATTAGCTCAGTTGTTTAGAGCATGGGGTTATAACACCAAGGTCAAGGGTTCATATCTCCTTATGGCCACCACCAAAAAAATAAAGAAACATAAAAACCATATAGGGAGATTTTGAGGATCTTTCTGTGTGACTCAAATAAATCAGAATTCACTGAATTCTGAAAGTTTTGGTTTTTTAAAATAGAAAATGTATATGTGAAGGTAAAAAAGCCCACCACCTTGCACTGAAGGTAACTTTGTTTTGTATGTTGACCCTGAGGGCCTGCTATTGAATGAAACTTCTGTTAGCCTATTTTGAATGTAGGATGAGATCCCAACATTAGAGACGCAAGCACTGATTCAATCTGAACTGGCTTCATCTTAGCCATTGACCTCTGTTTCTCTCATTTGAATTCCAAATAGAGCCTTTTTGTGTGTGAAATGTATGCTGCTCTGCCTCACAGTCTGAGCCAGACACTATATTTGTCTCTTTACAGTTGTCAAACACTGAAATTGTCATGATAACTCTAGGAAGCTATTACTATTATCATCCTCATTATCCCCATTTTACAGCCAAGAAAATGGAAATGCAGGGAGTTGAAATAACTAGTTCAAGATCATGTAGCTCATAATGGCAGTCCTTAGGTTGAAGCCCGTATCTGATTGATTCCAAATCCTGTGTCCTTCCCATTATCTTCACTGCTTATTTATGCTCCTTCCCTTACCTGTGTCCTAACTCAGCTTCTCTTCCTCCCTTCTTTTGCCCCTTCCATGCAGGCCCGCATGGCAGTCCTTAGGTTGAAGCCCGTACCGATTGATTTCAAATCCTGTGTCCTTCCCATTATCTTCACTGCTTATTTATGCTCCTTCACTTACCTGTGTCCTAACTCAGCTTCTCTTCCTCCCTTCTTTTGCCCCTTCCATGCAGGCCCGTGACCAAGGAGTAGATTAAGAAGTGGAGTCATGCTTCACACGGCCATATCATGCTGGCAGCCGTTCCTGGGTCTGGCAGTGGTGTTAATCTTCATGGGATCCACCATTGGCTGTCCCGCTCGCTGTGAGTGCTCTGCCCAGAACAAATCTGTGAGCTGCCACAGAAGGCGGTTGATCGCCATTCCAGAGGGCATTCCCATCGAGACCAAAATCTTGGACCTAAGTAAAAACAGGCTGAAAAGCGTCAACCCTGAAGAGTTCATATCATATCCTCTGCTGGAGGAGATAGACTTGAGTGACAACATCATCACCAATGTGGAACCGGGAGCATTTAACAATCTCTTTAACCTGCGTTCCCTTCGCCTGAAAGGCAATCGCCTGAAGTTGGTCCCTTTGGGGGTATTCACAGGGCTGTCCAACCTCACCAAGCTTGACATCAGTGAGAATAAGATTGTCATTTTACTGGACTACATGTTCCAGGATCTGCATAACCTAAAGTCTCTAGAAGTAGGGGACAATGATTTGGTTTATATATCACACAGGGCCTTTAGTGGGCTACTTAGCTTGGAGCAGCTCACCCTGGAGAAATGCAATTTAACAGCAGTACCAACAGAAGCCCTCTCCCACCTCCGCAGTCTCATCAGCCTGCATCTGAAGCATCTCAATATCAACAATATGCCCGTGTATGCCTTTAAAAGATTGTTCCACCTGAAACACCTAGAGATTGACTATTGGCCTTTACTAGATATGATGCCTGCCAATAGCCTCTATGGTCTCAACCTCACATCCCTTTCAATCACCAATACCAACCTGTCCACTGTACCCTTCCTTGCCTTTAAACACCTGGTATACCTGACCCACCTTAACCTCTCCTACAATCCCATCAGCACTATTGAAGCAGGCATGTTTTCTGACCTGATCCGCCTTCAGGAGCTTCACATAGTGGGGGCCCAGCTCCGCACCATTGAGCCTCACTCCTTCCAAGGGCTGCGCTTCCTTCGAGTGCTCAATGTGTCTCAGAACCTGCTGGAAACTTTGGAAGAGAATGTCTTCTCCTCCCCTAGGGCTTTGGAGGTTCTGAGCATTAATAACAACCCTCTGGCCTGTGACTGCCGTCTCCTTTGGATCCTACAGCGACAGCCTACCCTGCAGTTTGGTGGTGAGCAGCCCATGTGTGCTGGTCCAGACACCATCCGTGAGAGGTCATTCAAGGATTTCCATAGCACTGCTCTTTCTTTTTACTTTACCTGCAAAAAACCCAAAATCCGTGAAAAAAAGTTGCAGCACCTGCTGGTGGATGAAGGGCAGACAGTCCAGCTAGAGTGCAGTGCTGATGGAGACCCACAGCCTGTGATTTCCTGGGTGACACCCCGAAGGCGTTTCATCACCACTAAGTCCAATGGAAGAGCTACTGTATTGGGCGATGGCACCTTGGAAATCCGCTTTGCCCAGGATCAAGACAGTGGGATGTATGTTTGCATCGCTAGCAATGCTGCTGGGAATGACACCTTCACAGCCTCCTTAACTGTGAAAGGATTCACTTCAGACCGCTTCCTTTATGCGAACAGGACCCCTATGTACATGACCGATTCCAATGACACCATTTCCAATGGCACCAATGCCAATACTTTTTCCCTGGACCTTAAAACAATACTGGTGTCTACAGCCATGGGCTGTTTCACATTCCTGGGAGTGGTTTTATTTTGTTTTCTCCTCCTTTTTGTGTGGAGCCGAGGGAAAGGCAAACACAAAAATAGCATTGACCTTGAATATGTGCCCCGAAAAAACAATGGTGCTGTTGTGGAGGGGGAGGTGGCCGGACCCAGGAGGTTCACCATGAAAATGATCTGAGGGTCCACCACTCACACTACTGTCTGTGTACCTGTTGGTAATCAATAAGACCGTCTGGCACAGGAAATTAGTAGGTTAAGAGGCAGCTTCATGCAGCTGCCCTGTGTCAAGGCAGGGCCCATGGAAGCAGGAGGACTTCTTATGGAGACTCTCCATCTAGAGGCAGGCAGATACATGTCAGAGCCCTTCACAGAGTGGGATACTAATTGTTTGCATTGCAAATATTGGCCTTCTGGGGATCTCAGTAATGAACCTTTGGCTCACGCTCATGGACAATTCAGCATTTTCTACCACTGCAAAAACAAAAGAAAAAATAAAAAGAACAACCTACAGTGTAGGATTTACATATTAAAGACACATTTGTCTAATACATACTCTACAGAAAAATTTGTATCTATGATTATCATTTGTTAAAGCCTTGCATCATACCATATTGTTCGTTCAGCACCACAAAGAGATCAATATATTCTTTACTTTTCTTTCTTCTTTCTTTTTTTGAAACATATATGCTATATCTGTTTTAAAGCAATATGAATGAGAGGTTGTGCTTTTAGTTACTCACCACTATTGATCCAAGTGTGGCTTCACCTTCCTTTACCTGCAGATAACCCTGAGACTAGATCCCTGGAGTCATGGGTGGAGATATGTTGAGAGGTGTGTTTGTGTGATGTAGGGTGCCAAGCAACAGGACTCAAGGCGGAACCGCTCGACTCTGTTAACTTCTGTTACTATAAATAAAGGCATGTGCCTAGTTTTGATACAGAATGGAATATTTTTTATACTTGTAATATCCCACTGGACCAGTTTACTGTAACAATGCCCTTGATTTCTCCAGAAGGTGGTGTTTCACTAGATATACCTGTAAAATGCAAGGTAGGTGTTAATAATGAAAATGATCATTTAACCATCCCTTGATTTTACTTTCATTAATCACTGGGTTAATAGAAAATGGAAGAGGAAATAATGGTTATATATAATCATAGTGTAAACTTTACCAGTAGCTAAGATCAAGAATTCAGATGTTTGAAAGATCTCTGGATAAGATGGCATTCTTCTCAGATGCCACTACAAACCAGGGTGATCCATGCATAACACGATGTTAATGCAGATAAGGGTCTGTTTAAAACATGATTACTGCCTGGAGGCTAGGTGGCTACCTGTCTAAGAGAACATCTTCCTACTGCCACTCTGATGTTCTCTGTTCAAACACGGTACACACAGTATTACCTTGAATAGGTAACTTCAGGTGTCTCCCTATTTCTTTCCCAGTGGATTTTGGTTTTCATTTTGAAAATTATCTTGTGTAGATGAGAGGAATCTGTTATGTCTTTAAAGAGGTAGAAGGTGAATTAAAAACACGGATTTTTTTCCCCACTGATGAAAAACTAAGATTATAGAAGCATAAGTATGTTAGATTGTGCTGGTTCCTTTATCCCTCTGACCCAAGGATATTTGCCCAATTCAGTCTGTATTAATGATCATGATTCAAAGTTACACATTCCAGTATAAAAAAAAATGGTATTATGCCACAACCACCAGTGATCTGATTCAAAGGAGGCATATAGTTCCATTTAGCTAGATGTTGAGTGAATGACTTTCAAAGCATATATTCATAATGATCTGAGAAAGTGTTGAGTGTAGATTGCATTCATGAAATGTCATGTATTTAATTGACATAGCACACATAGGAAATTTCTACATCTTTTGAAAGGGACCAGAATATAGGTCCTCTTTTTGGACAGCATGTAAGCTGGAGTAGAAGATCTTAGGGGTTTGCTTCTTGGCCTACCAGATTGGTGGTTTGACTTTCAAAAAGCTGGCATTTTGTTAGTATTTGGCATTTTTAGGAACTATAATAACATTAAATTGACCCTAATAAAAAAGTGACAGGCCCAGAAATTGTTTTGCCAAATGTATAGCAACAGAGTTAAATCCATTTCTCCCTTAATAAAGTGTAGAAAATGAGATAGAAAGATTGAATAATTGTCTGTTTGAGTCATTTTCTATTTGACTTTCCTGATAACTATCATAGATCTTTTAGAAACTCATTTCCCATTTGTAGCAATTATCTTATAGCTAACAATACAAATCAAGTTCTGTTGTAAATTCTATCACAATTCCAACTCATGTGCAAACGGCGTGAGGTCTTTCAAATTTAAATAACAAAGTTAAAGTGTAGAGATAGTTTTCCAAAAGTTAAGAGAAACTACTTCATCATAATTTTGCAATATTGTAAAGAGCAAGTACTTAACTGTCAAAAGAGCTCACAATTCCAACTCATGTGCAAATGGCGTGAGGTCTTTCAAATTTAAATAACAAAGTTAAAGTGTAGAGATAGTTTTCCAAAAGTTAATAGAAACTACTTCATCATAATTTTGCAATATTGTAAAGAGCAAGTACTTAACTGTCAAAAGAGAGAGAGAAACATTGGGCAATTAAAAAAAGGGCTTTATGATTTTTAACCGCCATTTTCTATCAAAATAAAAGTTAACCAAAAACAGCTGAGAGTGAGATGAAATTGGATTAGACTTGACCCATCCATGAAAAGATTTAGTTAAAAGATTAATTATTATTTCATTGGAAGAAAAGATTGGACTCTCTCAGGAGTTTTCATACTCTGATCCATAGAACAATAGCTATTTAAGCATTCGTCCAAAAAAGAGTTCCATTAACTAATAAATTGGGGAATTGCTGCATTCCATAACTACCTCTTAGAGGTTCAAAATCAATATGAGCCTAATAACTTCTGAAAAGTCCTGTAAACAAGAATCATCCTGTTCAATATTTTATCTTGGATTGTCTCTAGCTTATTTTAATTCTTCTTTTCATGATGTAACTATTAATATCTTCAAAACCTAGAATTCCATAGAACCCAGATTGGTCAACATAAAACCAAAGTAGTACTCTTCTGAAGTATTCCTAAACCTAATGTTTCTAATAAAATTACTGGTTGAATTGACCTCCAATAGATTATGGAAAAATATACCACCTGCATAAGTGTTCAGATCATAAAAATAAATTGACCAGATATTTCCTGGAGAATCAGCTACTTTCTGCCTGAAGCATCATCCTAATGAATTTACAGGTAATTGAACAGACATTTAATATTCTACATTCTCACTCCTGGGTTCCTTTTTATAACTGCAAAACTTTGGCATTCCATTGACTGAAACTCTGAGGCTTTAAAATCCAATTTTACAACAGGATTCATGTGCATGAGTTTTCCCTTATGGCTTCTGATTTACCTCTTTGTTAAACCAAACTAGATGATGATAGAGAATAAAAGCTCAGACCAGCACATGGGCCAACTTTTCCTCTTAAGAATGACATCTTTAAGCTATCTTCTTCCTAGAGAGTTTGTTTGAAAGTATCCTAGGGAGAAATACAGTTATTTGGCTCAACATTTCATTCTGGGTTTACCAGTACTCTGTATATGTATATTAATCATTTTCAGAGAAGTATTTATTCTATCTATTAAATCTCTATAAGAAAAAATTCCCCACCTACAGCCCTAATTTTCTAAGATAATTGATCCATGTCCCCAATATCTGAAATACCTATTATTACAGTACGATAATTCATCCAAACAATTTGGTCGAATGCATTCGTGGTAAGGGATTTCCACTTTTCCAAATTCTTATGCTATTCACTTTTTTAGCTTCTTTTCATTTTTATTGCATTTATAATTATGTGCTTTTCAAATATCTTCCAAGTTTGAAAATGAAAACCAGAAATTGCCAAGACTCATACTTCCCAGTATCTGAGGACATTGGTCAGAACTCTCTGGTTTTGCTCAACTTTCTCAGAAATTTTGCTTATCACCAACAACTCCCTAGTACAAGGCATTCAAGATTTGCTTGACAGTATTCAGGGTGGACTCATTTTTTCATTTTTCTGTCAAATATTTTGTTCTCCTCAGTTCTTGCAAGAGTCCAGAAGTTACAACCTTCTGTGACCCTTTAAAAAAGGATTATTTAAATATCAACTGCACTGAAGCCTGACTTTTGTCACTTTTCATTACTCAAGTAGGAACAAATATATCTCTGTATTAGAAGTACAACAGAGAGGTTGTGATCTTGGGGAAATAAAATTGAGTAGAACCCCATGTAAATTAACTTATACTTCCAGGGTCTCCCTTTATCTCTGTGTCAAGACATTTGTTTTAACTTCAGGGGCTGTGCTCAAAAACTGTTCAACAACACAGAATGTGACTTGAAGCTTTTCTGGAAAGAAAAAATACATCATTTTCAGCCTAGAAGTCCTGACAAAAGGCATATCAAGAATTTAAAGAAAGGTTGCAGGGAGACACTTGGATCCATTTAAATCCAATTTCCTTTATTGCTGATTTCTATAGTTGTTATCTTCTAACTGAAGAAGAATCAGAGGTTATGCTCTTCTTCAACTTTCACTGGTGTGTTTTTTATCCTTCTTCTCTATGTCCTGGTCACCTATAGCTCACATGAGTTATTCCAAATGGATTTTGTGGTATGTGAACCTAGTAATAAAACCTTTGGGGCCAAAGCCATTTATTCTACTCAGTACTTAAAGATTTATCATCTTTATTACTGGAATTAACATTCCCCATTAGACTAACAAATCACTGACTTTCTCCATTGGCTTTGGGAGTTCCATTAAATCCCTTTCGACTAAACCCCTTGATATTTTCCGGTTGAGGAGTTTTGGAGTCATTCTGCCTTTGTGCGTAGAAAGCCTTGAGGAATGAAATATCATTTGACTTACTGATTTTAGGATTTTAAATTTTAGTTAGGCAACATAGGGTATTTCCTGGTACTCTGGCGAACACATCATGAGTGATACCCCTCTTTACCCTTCAAAAGCCTAATGCCAAGAGAGCCTTCTCCTTCTCACTTCAGCAAAAGTATGGGCACAGAAGAAGGACAGCTTCACGACACAGGTCTGCAAGATGAAGTGACAGATGATTTGCCATGACCTTTAGCTAAGTTTACCCAATAAACACGGTGTCTAGGGGCCATAAGTCTAAGCTTACAAGGTTTAGCCAAGTAAACTATGTTTTAAATCAACAATTAATGACGGGTTTTCAGATCTGAAGTTGATTGTTTGGGGAGTAGTAAATGTAGCTGCATGTTTTCACAAGAACTGTAAGGGACTGGAAACTCCTTATCTGTGTGAGCTTTTCAACAGATGGCCTATGATAAAATGTTTGAGACAATAACAAAAGACATGATTAAGCTGTTTGTGAAAGGCTTATTTTTCTAAAACAGGACTGGGGCTGATGTTCTCTTTCCAAATATGGGAATCTGAACAGGACAAACTTGCATGTGCCACAGACTGCCCTTCTCCAGTTTGCCAAGGTTTATAGAACCTCTTCTCCCTCCCCCTCATCCCCTCTTCCTGGAGAATATCCTGAACAGGAAGGAAGAAAAGAGCAGGGACTACTAACTCCCCTAAAACAGCCTGCAGAGGGAAGAAAGCATTGGTATTCCCCCACATTCCTGCCTGCCCGCCCCCCACCATGCCAAACAGACGACACTGCATTCTTCCGCTATGCCTGTCCACCACTGTCACCTCCAAGCTGCTGTCAGGCCTCATCAATGAATGCTTTCTCTAAGGATAAGTCTTCTTTCATTGGTTCTCAGAAATTCTTGGGTAATTGTTAAGCTGAAAATTGCTTTAAAAAAAAATCCCTCCAGCCTATCTCACATAATACTTTCAAAGTTAAGACTTACCATTCCCATAATCAGAAGCTGAAAGCAATCTGCAGGTTGAGTGATTCTGATTTTGTTTTCTCTCTTTTCCAGAAGCAGGTGGGTTGATATAATGCTGGCCTTAAATAGAAAGCTGTATTTATAGCTTTAGAAGAATGAGAAAAGAGCTGGCGAGTACTTCACATTCTAAGGAAGGCTCTACCTTTAATATGCAAAATAGCCATTAGAAGACAACAAAAATGCCAATTTATGTTCTGCTAAATTGGTTAACTGTTTAATTCCAATAAAGTTCAAAAGATGTCCATAATGAAAATGGGTGAGAGTCAAAAACGTTGTGCCTGTTCTAAAAGGGCCCCTCCCAAAAAAAGCAGCAATGTGGTTGCCATGTTGTTTCTTCATTTTGCTGCACACCTCCTATTCTAAATTGCTTTAATCTCTTTAATCTACATTGCAATATAATCAATAAAATCTACAATACAAGATAATCAACAAATAATGATTAAGCAGGAGATTAATTCAGACTTGCAAAAAAACTCTCCCATTCTTTACAACATGCATCTAGCAACATACTGACTCACATACATACCTACATGACAGCAAGAGATTGGAACTGAGTCATGAACACAATTTGTAGAGAGGTTATTTGGAAGAAAAACAGGTTTTTTTCATCCATAGTTATAAAATCAAGTGTACCATACACAACTGGGTCGTTTGATCCACAAGAACATTGTCTTCACATATTTTTTCCATATGGTATGGAATGCCCCAAATCATAATCAATTTGAAAGCTATTGTTTATATATATAAATATGTAGAGGAGGGTGCTTTGATTTTTTTTTTAAGTGTTTAAAATGTAGCTGTTTTAAAAGTTGATTAAGTTTTACCAGGAGCAAAAAAAGAAAGAAAAAAAAAAGAAACCGAATGTGTGTCTGTGTTTTCCTTTAACGTCTTTTTTCAAAATCTTACTCTGAGAATATCCCATGATTGGAAGTTACTAACCAACAGCCTAACAAAACTTTTCTTAAAAATGCCTGTGAGCTTGTTTTTGTTCTCACAAAATTAGTACTAATGATAAACCTTGATTTAGGTTTGTGTCTCATGGACTATTATTATTGATTAATTGTTGTGGGCATGTTTTTTTTTAAAGGGTAAAAGCGAATTAACTTATTAACATGTACAATAAGTTAAGAAAACATGTTTCTTTGCTGATAAAAAGAGCTTAAGCTTCTGACATCTCAGTTAAATTCATTGGGGTATTATTAAGAAATGAAATGTAATACAAGACAATTGGAGTCAAATATCAAAAAATATTTTATTTTGAGAGGTAGTTTATATGAGTCTCACCAGCAGCATGAGGTTGTTTAAATTGCTTTAGCATCTCCAAAACTTTCAGACAAAAAGCAGGTCTATTGTAATCTGATTCTAATGCCGGGGTGAGTGGGGACCACTGAGCGAGGAATCAAAGGCTAGGCTATCAGGTTCTTCGTATGCAAAATTACAAACGGGTCATGGTTTGAACTGCTGGATATTGAAATCTATGTAATATCAACCACACTATAAAGATATTCTACTTGAGTAAACATAGATTCTATATCACTTGCAAAATTATCTCAAATTC
>NW_007727595.1:54282-55433 GCF_000696425.1 Galeopterus variegatus | reverse complement strand
GAAGGGAATGGGCTTTAGGAAGATGAGCTCAGGTACCTGTCATTGTCTATGGTATTATCTGCACTTCCTGTAGCTCTTGAGCTGCCTTCCAGTGAAGAGGGAGTAAGTGGAGTAGGAAGCAGAAAGCTGACAGTAATGGCACCTGCAAGTCACATTGTTAGATGACAAGAAAACCTGGGATTCACCTTGAATTCTGAGGCCGTTAGCAAGAAACTCAGAAAAGGCCCCTTTGTGATTCTTTAATTGCAAAATAAAGAGTTTGCACCAAAGAGAGACTTTTTTTTTTTTCTCCTTGGAGATTTTCTTTTAATGTCAGAGCTGTTTGGGTAAGAATCACATCTCTGACAGTGGACTTTCATTTTTATACCACTGCACTAGTACGACTAAAACAACATAACACAGTTTTGCATTGTTGGGTAAACATACCTGCCAATTAATATCATAAGTTAGTTTGTCCAATAAACTTACTGATCAGAGATAGGATGGCCCCAAAACTTCAGGACTTGCTCTTGAACAATGGGAAGAGCATAATATAAGGAAGTAAAATTCCTAAATGAAAACTAAACATACTTTTAACTTAGCGGCCTGGCTTCTGGCAGTGCACTTCTAAAGACTTTCTGGTTATGTGCTACTTTGTAAACTGAGAAGCTCATCACAGTTTTGTGTCTCTGTTTTTGTTTTGTTGCTTCCTCTTTACATTTTCCTCCGTCATGATCATACTGTTCTAGCTAGCTGGCTATTAATATTTCTGTGTCATTCGATATTGTCGAAATAAAAATTATAAGTTCCTGCCTACTCCCTGTAAGGCAGATAAGTTTTTATTGTACAACCATATATTCTTTTCTTAATTACCTCATTGTCAGACCGAAAACATAGGATGTGAAGATTGATGTTGAATAAAGCCAAATTAAAGAGACGATTGAGAAATTCACCTAGTTATTTCTGCTACTGATTGGTGGAAAATCTGAAAACACTGGCTTCTAGGGCTTGTCCCTCATGTGGCTTTCATCCATTCATAAACGACTAAATGCAAAAAATATCACCCTCTATCACAAAATTTGGAATGGGGAGGGAATCCCTTCATATAGCTCTGCAGGCATTGTTTCATTCCATAATGCTCTGAACTGCGTACATCAGGACATGTCGATAAA
>NW_007727595.1:52575-53649 GCF_000696425.1 Galeopterus variegatus | reverse complement strand
CTGCAGGCATTGTTTCATTCCATAATGCTCTGAACTGCGTACATCAGGACATGTCGATAAACCTTCTAAATAGTACATGTATTTTAATGCCAGAAACACACACACATGAATATACATACATATTATTAAGAACTATCTGGAGACAAGATAAGGGAAAAGAAAAGGCAGATGGAAAATATGTGGCTCACCTGAGGATTCTTACTATTCTGTTTGGCCACTAATCAAGAAAACTAAAAACACAACTCGATCCCCTAGGAGTCAAGTTCTGAGAGGCAAAAACCCAAGGAGAGTCTCCACAAAACACAACATACTATTAGATAGGTTACCCCCTCTTTGATTGAAAGATCTAATTCTTGTAATTGCAAAAGTTATACCTATAGTGAATAATTTTAGAATTTTCATTGTCACATTGGAAGATAAATCTATTTACAAGATCCCCCTCTAAGGCAGAGGTTAACATTTATGTGAACCTTTTTCTAACTGCAGCATCAGTAGTCATAGTATCCCTAAGTACAAGAGATCAAACATGCCAGTACCATAGCACAGAGGCAATTTACTACATCTAGTCTATCCCTTTAGCCATGGTCTACTAGCTGAATATACAAAAGACTAATAGGTTACATTCATTATAGACACACAGGCCTCTCACGAAAGGTAAGTAAACACTTCTTTAAAGACAAACAGACACACACAGATTCCTACTATGGCATCCAGAGTTTCTTTAAGCCTCAAGTGTATCAGTTTAAACATCCTACAGGGTATTAATTCATTAAGCACAGAACAAAGGTGTAATGCAAAGAGATTACTATGTCAGCTCCACCACTGTGATCTATATAAGCTCTTCTATTTTAGCAACACCTGGAGAATCCAGTTGCCTGTACTTCAGAGATCTCAAGAGCCCTTCACGGTGCTGCTATAAGAGAGTTGCTAATGTTAGCGTAGGTCTGGTTTCAATACAGGACAGCTGTTTTGGGCCATAAGTCTTCTGGAGTGAAAAAAAAAAAAGAGTTCATAGAAACAGAAAGTAACTTAAAAATGTATCTGTGTTGGTGGGTCCAGGAGTAGTTCATTGTT
>NW_007727595.1:49969-51637 GCF_000696425.1 Galeopterus variegatus | reverse complement strand
TTAACGGCACATCAATAAAGTCATTATCAAATTGTGGTTCAAACTTTAACCCTGTGTTTTTCGCATTAAATCCTTTGGCTTCCATGTCGATCACAGACTGTCTCTCACTCTATAATCCAAATCATGTGGTTTAGAGAAAGGCCTTAGAGTCTAACAGGCCAGGCACGAGTCTGGCATTAAGGACCTACTTGCTTTAATGATTCACTCTCAGGGAGTCAGAATAGTTAAGTACTAAAAAGACAAGAATCTGGAGTAAGAGTCCCCAGGGCTCTGTCACTGGATTCATGTTTCTTTATGGGCAACCTACTTAACATCTCTGCATCCCCATCTCTCAAAATGACCATAGCACTACCTACCTCACAAGTGTGCTGTGAGGCTTACCATGAAAAGCATGGGGAATGGTATGCAGAATTACAAAGGTGCTACAGGATTTAGAGTGACTAGAAGAAGTCAATGAGCATGAACCCCTCTCTCCCTGGGAGCTCCAGGTCTGCCAGAATATGTACTCCCTTCAGGGCTAGAATCTGAAATGGCATTGGCCATCAATTGGCTTGGTTTATCTTGAATATCTATGACTTCTACAAAATTCATAACGAACCCTCTTCTCTCTTCAAGAGATGCTGGCTTGGAAAAATTATTAAATTAATTTTAACAAAAGAGAACAGAAATCACTTCCAGGTGCTGGGGGTGGGGGAACAGTTATTTACTTCAGAATGAAACAAGTGTTTGAGTGGATATCTTCAAGGGGATGCATTTTATTGCAGAAACTGACTGCCTAGGGCTTTCTGTTGTTTTCAGTCTGACTCCCCAGCTTTCTGCACCATTGTTTCAATACACGTCCCCTTTTGCCTTTTATTGGAAGGGAAGCTATAAACCTCCTCATTTCATGATGATTCTTTTCATTCAGTCTGTTTTGCTCAAAGGACAAATTCTTTTCAACAACTATTGTAATTATTTTCTAAGAGGGCCCTTTTTAATTGCCATATTGTTTAGCTAAGCCCTATTGTCTTGGTGTCCTCCAAAACTGTCAGTTGCTTCAAAATGTAGGGGTGGGAGGGGGAGCTGATAAGCACATTGTTGTAACTGATTTGTATGTTTGAATTGTCTTATCAGAAAACAAGGTTATGAATTACTTCTGTTGAGACACAAAAATAAAATACTTTCCTAAAAAATTTGTATTCAGTTTTTGAATGTTCTAAAACAGCATTTATGTTTCTCATAATTTTAATATTCCTTTAGTGTGTTGCATTATTAATCATATCTTACAATAGGAGCCTAGTCTCCTACATTCATTGGTGTAGCTTAGACCTTTATTACATACACCTGGGAAACAGTAAAATAAAATTTTTCAAAACTTATATTTGAAAGATATCAAGACGAGCCCATTCTGAGGTGTCTTCATTCAAGGCTGACCATGGAATTAAGTAAGATAGTTGGTGGATGAAGAAATAGGTCTTTCAAGGTATACAGTAACTTTATCTCTTTTTCCCCCCCAGTGGAAAATATCACTGCAAGTCATGTGGAATGGACAAGAACTATTATTTCTGTCAGTCAGGAAACTTTAATAAATGAGATAAAACTAAAAATGCTTATTTAAAAAAGTTCTCTGGGCTGAGATTCTGCCACAGTAGTTTAGAGAAACTTAAAAAACAAAGAAACAAAAAAAAA
>NW_007727595.1:47745-49057 GCF_000696425.1 Galeopterus variegatus | reverse complement strand
GGAATAAAAAAGGATTTTCAACAACTAGTCAATATTCCTCTCCTTATTTTATTTACTTTACTCCTTGACTCTTTAAGACTTAGGCCTTGTTGTCACTAATTTTCTGCAATTACGTATGACTTTTTATTCTGTACCACTAAAGTTCTTAACGTTCTTTTTATCTGTATCACTGGAGTCCTTAAAGTCTTCTGATTTCTCACAACCCATTCCCAGAACTTTGTTATCATTTCTCAAAAGTCCTAACCACTTAATTTTTTTTTTCTTTTATTCAATATCATTTGTCAACTTACTGCTTTCTGGAATCCCCATCCCTCATGTGGCACTCCTCTCAAACACATCACATTCTCTTTTGGTTATGTGTCCCCACCACCTGCTAAAGAAGGCGTTATACAAGGGAAAGATAGGTCTGTATTCCCCTTATGACCCACAGTTTACCCACTATCCTGGTCGGCTGTAACATTTTCCGTATGCAGATGGTCTTACCCATGTGAGCCAAGCGATGGGCTGTTTGCTTGTTCTCCACATTTCCATGGTGGAAATGATAATCAGCGTTCATGTTCAAACAAGCACCACAGTGTATACTGGCTTACTGAGACTATTTGCTTGTCCTGAAGAGTCCTGGTGATTGAAATGTGGAAACCTAAACGGTCTGTTTGAAGAAGATAACTGCCTAAATTAAAAGTTGCTCAAGATGCATACAAGTTCCCCTGCAGCTCTTCCTACTGGTTTTGCAGATAATGTGGAACCAGGGTGTGTTAGTCCTTTTTTGTTGCTTATAACAAAATACCTGAAACTGGGTGATTTATAAAGAAAAACAAAATTTATTGCTTACAGTTCCTGAGGCTGGGAAGTCCAAAGTCCATCTGGTGGTGGCAACAGTGTCCCAGAGGTCTAACATTGCAAGATGGTGGAAGCAGAGAGAGCAAGAGAGAAAGACAGACTCTCCTCTTTTTAAAGCCCCCAGAACCACACCCCTGACCACCATTTTTAATCCATTCATTACTGCACAGTCCTCCAATCTAATCACCTCTTCAAGGCTCCACCTTTCGATTACCATAATAGGATTTCCCACCTTCTTAACAGTCCCAGTGGGGGCTAAGTTTCTAATACTTAAAACTTGGGAGACACAATTCAAGTTTTAGTGAGTTTGGGGGTGACATAATCCAACACACTACATTCTGCCCCTGGCCCTCAAAACTCATGTCTTTTTCACATGCAAATACATTCATTCCATCCCCAAAGTCTTAACTTGTTTCAGCTCAAAGGTCCACAGTTCAAAGTCCCATCTGTGAAATCAAAACAAGTTATCTAC
>NW_007727595.1:43548-46734 GCF_000696425.1 Galeopterus variegatus | reverse complement strand
AATGAAATTTATTTACTTACAGTTTCTGAGGCTGGGAAGTCCAAAGTCCATCTGGTGGTGGCAACAGTGACCAGAGGTCTCACATTGTCAGATGGTGGAAGCAGAGAGCAGAGAGAGTGAAAGACAGACTCTCCTCTTTTTTAAAAGCCCTCAGAACCACTCCCCTGACCACCATTATTAATCCATTCACAGTAGATGGTCCTACAATCCAATCACCTCTTCAAGGCTCCATCTTTCGATTACCATGATAGGATTTCCCACCCTCTTAACAGTCCCAGTGGGGGCTAAGTTTCTAACACATAAAACTTGGTAGATACGATTCAAGTTATAGTGAGTTTTGGGGGAATATAACTCAATCCACTACACAGGGTGTCAGGCTCAGTGTGATAAACCAGTATTTGGCAAATTTACTCATGCTCACTGAGGTTCCTAGAGAACAAAAATGCTGTTTTTGAGGCTAGTCCACACAGACTTTGTCCCACACACTGAAATAAAAAGTTCCAGAAATTGGGGGAATGTCAGGGACAAAGAGTTGGAGGCCTCATATAAAACATCCTGCCGAGGGTTCGGATCCCACATACAGACCGGTTCCCACTCACTGGCTGAGCGAGGGGCGGGTGCAGCACTGGGGGTTGCGATCCCGTTGCCGGTCCCGGTCCGGTGCGGGCGCGACACTGAGGGTTGCAGTCCGTTGCCTGACATGAAAAAAGACAAAAAGGAAAAAAAAAAAAAAAAGTTCCAGAAATTGGGGGAATGTCAGGGACAAAGAGTTGGAGGCCTCATATAAAACAACTTTATTTGTTCAGACATTAGATGTGTGTTTACTAACCTAGACTCCCTCCTATAAAACACCCTGTCCTTTGCATTTTTTGTGTGAACATGAAAATTGGCTGTGGCAATTTCTGAGGCTCGAACTTGAACTCCTAAACCACTCACACCCTTTGTGTGTACATATGACAATTAACTAGCTAAACTTCTCAAACATTACTCTTTCAAAGGGCCATAAAAAGACATATGACACCAAAATAATCAACAATGGTCTTTTTTTTTAATTTTTCCTAATTATAGAAGTAATATATTTTTGCTCAGTGTAGGAAATTTGGGAAGTACAGAGAAGTGGGGGGGAATCATTTATACTCCCATCTTTCATAGGCAATCACAGTTGTTATTATAGCAGAATACATTTTGGTCATTTCAAAGTAATAAACTCAGTCTCAAAATAGAGATTTCAACCGTCCCACTACCCCCAGCACCACCTCTTTCTGCTCTGGCTCTCCTTCCCCTCCCCCTCTTCTATTCTGCCTTCGCCTTTTTTCCTATTCCTTCGCTCCATTCAATCTTCCAGGACCTCCTGTGAAGTGCCAGCAAAATAACTTCTGCTCCCAAAGCACAAATAACCTACCTACTCTCTCATCCAGAACCTCAAAAAAGGGTTTGAGAAATTCTTCTATAGTGATCAAGACGTGAGCTGTATCTTTAAAAGTTCATTTCTTTAAAACAAAATTTATTCTTACTCTGTCCAGTCTTTACAGTCCTCTTTGAAATTTACAGACATAAACTAGAGGCAATAATAGCTACCAGTTACTGGGCACCTATGTATCCGGCACTTTACAAAAGCAGGCTCATTAATCTTCCTAGTAACCCTGGAGGTTGGCACTATCTTCCCTGTGTTATTGGATTTTCACCTGGAACTGTCTAATTCCAAAATCCATCCTCTTTCCAGCTGTCTAATTCCAAAATCCATCCTCTTTGCTCTCTGCCAGCCTGCCCTTCAACTCTGAAACTTTCCTAAATAGAACAAAACTCCACAATCATTTCACAAAGAGGCCTCTGATTATTGGTGCTAAACATGCACCATTCAGCTTCCAGAGCGCCCTTTGCTGTTAGTTAAGATTCATTTCTTTTTTGTGGTTTCCCCTGACAGCAGTCATGGATCTCTTATTCATTGCACTAGTGTTCTTTGCAGTAACATTCATCCAGGTGAACTCTCTTATTGTTAATGTGGGCCTAGCAAGGGATGCTCTGAAAATGCAATTGTAATTTAGTATTAATTAAAAATTAAATAGTAGTACAGTGTAGTCTTTGGTTGCCTGCTTGTAAAAGCCTATTGACTGTCTTAAAGGGCAAAGGGGCATTTTTCTTCCCCTGAAATTATCATCTCATGATTGCACAGCCACCACCGGGGAAAAGGTTGTCACTCCTCATCACCTTCAAAAATCTTCTACTCTCACATTAATAAAGCCCCTTTTTTATTAGCTAGCTTGGAAAATGGGTTATGTAACCCAAATACAACAGAGTAGCCTGTTTTCCTTCTGGAATATTTTTTTTGGTGAGAAAGGGATTTTCCTGGAATTGAAGTAAAAGAGATGATAAAACTAGATTGTACCACTCGTAGATAGAGAAAACCACATCTGCTTTTTACAGGAAATTATCTCTGTCTATTCTGCAGAACAGAACTTCAGCTTCTTTTTTTAGAGAAGAGAGGGAATTCTTGGGGTAAGTGAAACAGAAGAGCAGGTTTGCCTAAGTAGGGAACATTGGGTATTGAATAAGCCTGGAGATTGCTGTTAATTGGGAAAGGAGAGAGAGAAAGACTGTTCTCCCTTCCCAGAGATTAATGATGCAGATGGACAGGGTGTGGTGACTCTGGGCCAAGCATCCCAATCACCTCCCCCAGGAGGATGAAAACTCCCTCTCCACTACCAGGGGTGTAAAGATCATTAACAGTGGTTGCCTGCTGGTGTTGAATAAAGCAGCCTGAGCGCATGCTGCTGCTTTATCTCATTCGGGGACAGATAAGCAAAATGGCAAAGAGTAATTTCAACACAGAAAGCTTAATATATTATTTAAGTTTCCAATTAAACGCCTGCATGTTAAGTAGAGACAAGGCAAAATGTCCTTGTGTGCTTCTGCAATCTTTACAGGGCAGCATAGATAATTTACGTTCCTTCTCATCTCTGTCATTTTGCTGTAACATGCTTTTATTTGTCAGTTATTACATATAAAGCACCCTTCCTAAATTCCTTATATTTTCTCATTTCCTAGGGTTGGTTTGTGTTGGAGAAATCTAGAGAAAGGGGTCCTTTCTTGTGTGCTTTCAGTGAGATTAGAAACAAGGGAACTGGGGCCGGCCCGGTGGCGCACTGCTACAGTGCGCCGCTTGGGAGCGCAGTGGCGCTCCCGCCG
>NW_007727595.1:40414-42957 GCF_000696425.1 Galeopterus variegatus | reverse complement strand
GGTTCCCGCTCACTGGCTGAGCGAGGAGCGGACGCAGCACCGAGGGTTGCAATCCCGTTGCCGGTCCCGGTCCAGTACGGGCGTGACACTGAGGGTTGCGATCCATTGCCGGACACGAAAAAAGACAAAGAAAAAAAAAAAAAGAAACAAGGGAACTGATATCTGGCCTCTTTGTAAATCATTCACTCAGATGTTTAGTGAGTGCCTATTCAGTGCCAGCTACTACGCTAGGCACTGGGGATCCTGCAGTAAACAACACTCCTGGAAAAGAGGCAGTAAGTCACGCCTGTTCTTTAGCTGCTTCTCTGTCTGGAAGTCACTCAGCAGGTTGCCTGTTATTCCTGCTTCGGTCAGCCTTGTAAGGTGGAAAACAAGGGTGGTAAATCGGCTCTGTCACAGGAAGCTGGGCCAGGCAGATGGCCCAGTGACACAGTGAGGAGAAGACCTTGGGCAGAAACAGTTGTGGGTCAAAAGCTCAGTTTTGTTACCATGGAGCAGCTCTCCTGGGCAAAAAAAAAAAAAAAAAAAAATCTCTTTAGAGCAGGCTGTCCAAAATGAAAAGCCTTGGGATTGGGCTAATACAGACACTTTCCATCTCAGAAATATCTTCAAAAAAAAGGAGATAAAATGGAATATAATAGAGTTCTTCCTCTGTCCTATGGAAATGCTTGAAAAGGTGCTGAAGGGCTGTTTGAAGTCAACATCACCATAGTCCAAGGACAGCCTAATACAGAGCTCTGCCTGCAGTCGGTGCTCAGTAAGTGCATACCAGATGAACGGGCGCATGACCTAAAAAGACACATCACAATGAATCATATTCACAGACAAGGTTTTGGAGCTTATCTGCATGGGATTTTTATAAATTATCCACTGTTTGTGGAGTTTATTGATGTATATTTTTAATCACACAAATAGTGTATGTTTATTATAGAGTCATTAGAACAAAAACAGATAAAAAATAGAAAACTTAAAATTTCCAGTAACTCCAACATGAACAGATAACCATTATGAACATAACGCATAAACTATTATTCTTAGGTACATATATATTTTAAGTGGGTGCATATTGTTTGATAAACTTTTCCACTTAGCATTTTATTGCAAATCTCTTTCCATCTCAAATGAATCACACAGAATTCCATTGTTTAATTGTCCTGTATTTTATCCAACCAAAGTACTATTGTCAGATATTTTTCCCTATTATAAGTGACTCATGTTTATAATTAATTTCTTAAGTCAAATTATTGGAAGTAGAATTTCTGAGTCAAAATTAATGCAATATTTTGATGCTTTTGGTAAATAGTGATCAATTCATCTCCAGAGAGGGACCAATTTACAGTCTTACCAGTACAGTACAAGAGGACTCTTTTCCCTGAACCCTCATGAACTATTCTAGATTTTGGTGAAAGCATCTATAATAAAGATTGTCACTCTGTCCTTTTACATGAATCACACTTTGATCCCTCCTGACCCTAAATCATTGTCCTACAATGAAACTGGATCATTATAATTTCCTCTCAAGTTCTTGCATTAATAAGGCATGGGCCTAACAAGTCTTTTTGAGTTTAGTAACTGATCATCTCCAAATACCAGTACTCACTCCATATCAGGAAGGAACATTCATTCATTCATTTATTCAATAAACCCATATTGAATACCTTCAATGCATCAGACACTCTTCTAGACTCTGCTATAAAAACACTGAACCAGATAGATTAAAACCCCTAAACACAAGGAGCTTATATTTTGATAGAGAAGGGAGAAAATATACAAATAAACGTAGGATATAGCTTCGGGTAGCCATAAGTGCCACCTGGTGTTCTAGATAGGGTAGTCAGAACATTCCCCTCTGAGGAGACACTGAACAGACACCTGGATGAACTGAGTGAGTAAACCATGCTTACATTTGGGATCAGAGATTTTCAGAAAGAAAGAAGAGCATGTGCAAATGCCCTGAGAAGGAAGTGAGCTTACCGTGTTCAAAGAACAGCAAAAATGCCAGCAGTGTGGCAGAGCAAAGCGGGAAAGACAGACGGGGTAAGAAATGACATTGGAGAAGGAGCTAAATCAAGTAGACTCTGACAGGCTATTTAGTGGACTTTGATTTTCTCCTAATTGAGGGGAAACATTTGAGGGTTTTGAGCAGAAATGCAATGTGATCTGATTTACATTTTTTCAAAGCTCACTTGGCTTGTTATGTGGGGGGACAGACTATATGCCAAGTGATAGCGTTTGGATGTGTTGTCCCCACCAAAACTCATGTGGAAATCCGATCCGCAATGTGGCAGTGCTGGGAGCTGTTTGAGTCATGGGGGCAGATCCCTCATGACTGGATTAATGCTGTCTCTGGGGGTCGGGGTCCTGAGTGAGTTCTTGCTCTATTAGTTCCCACGGGAGCTGGTGGTTTAATAGACCCTGGCACCTCCCCTCTCTCTCTTGCTTCCTCTCACCATGTGATCAGCTTGTACCCAGAGGCTCCTGTCACTTTCCACCATGAGCAGAAGCAGCCTGAGGCCCGTGCCAGATGCAGCTGTCCCAGAATC
>NW_007727595.1:30227-39681 GCF_000696425.1 Galeopterus variegatus | reverse complement strand
ACTAAAGGATGCCTGGTCATCTTAACATAACTTTTACTCTCTGTCAAATTGGCTTCCATGCGGAAGTGTCTGCAGAGCAAGACGTGAGAATTTCTAATGCAGACGGGAACTCTGTCTGCCCGGACAATACATGGCCACTATGGTTAAGCACAAACTCTCACAAAAAGCCCGAGTCAAGGCATCCTCCTAAGGAAGAAGTCAAATAACTGAGTGGGAATAAAGGGATTATGAGCTGCTCTTTCCCCATGACACTTGGCCTGTCTTGCCACTGACCAAACTGGGCTCTGGAAAAAGAACTTAGTTGAAAACAACAGCATTGCTAATATGAGAGACTAGTTATTGAGCTATTTATAATCAAATGCCTATTAGGAAATATTATGGAAGAACTAAATTAAAAGTTTGTTTCTATTTCTAGAAACCTGTTCACTGAATATCATTTAAGCTTTTTTAGGGGGGTTGGGGAGAGGTGAGATTCATTTTATCATCTTAAAGCTGATTGTATTTTTGAAGTATATAATGATAGAACACAGTATTTTTCTTTTAAAATCATGCACAAAAATTAAAAGACCTACAGAATCCACAAGGACATACACTCTGCAAAAGTCTTAGAAAAACCAAAATGTCTGAATCTCTGAATGGATGCCTTTTTATTTTCGTTTCTCCTTTTAATTCCCTCTGACATGAATGTGTAATGCTGAGAATTTATGCTAATGAAGAATGTGTCCACAAGATGTATAATGCATGGCTTTTAATTAGTTCTGCTGCTATAATTGATTAACATTTTGCCTGTGCTGTACTATTACAAAGACTCAGCAGTGAAACACTGTATGCATCTAGTCCCTGTAGGAAAAAAAAAAAAAAAAAAAAAAAAAAAAAAAAAAAAAAAAAAAGCACTGAACATTGCCATTGTATAACACCACACTGCCAAAGTGAGCTTCTCATTCCTATTGCAAGTCTGTTGGGAGGTGCTTTAAGCAACCTGGAAAGAAGCAGCAGAAATAAAAGACAAAATGAAAGGTCAAAAGGCCCAGAGGAGTGAATATGGGAAATGTTATCAGGGGAGGGAAAGAGATCAAGATGAACATGAGAGCGTGAAAACAACCATAAGTCTATAAGGAATCTGGGGCAGATGGAGCAGATGGAAGTAAAAGCTGAGAAAATAGGGAATGAAAATTGTGTGCACACGTGTGTTTAGACGTGTGTGCGTGCATGGATGCATAGGTGAGTGTGTGCACATATCTAATTGTGTGTAGAATAACAGTGACAGAAATTAAATTTAGAAATATAAGACTTCAGCACCAGCACAGAGTTTGCTGATTTGGTGGCTTCACCCAGGACCCAATCCACCTGATGCAGCATCTCCAGCAACCGCCCACTTTCCTCCTCTCCACCCAGGTGAAAGGAAGGGACATTCATCACTCGTTCTCCAGCCACTACAGAGTGTGAACGGTGCATCAGCCCTGCACTAGGTCCTGGGGAGACAGCGCTAAGAAGCACATTTCCTAGCTTCCAGTTGCTTACAGTCCAGTGGGGGAGAGGGCAAGCAAACAGGGTGCTGAGGGGTTTGAGTACAGAATAGGAGAGCAGATACATACAGATGCCTGACACAAAGCCTGGGTGATTCAAGAAAAGACTTCTGGCATAAGTGACTTCTATCTAGGACAGTCATATGAAAAGTGGGTGGAGAAAATGATGTTCCAGACAAAGGGAACATCCTGTGCAAAGGACTTGAGAAAAGAAGGATTAGGCATTTTAAAGAAAAGTACATAGTCCAAGGGAGTGGGGCGGAGGTCAGTGGGCTGGGAGATGGACAGGTGCTAAGATTGTCAGGCAGAGGCCGAATTGTGACGACCTCTTCTGGGGGACTGGTTTAAGCAGAATTTAGCGAGTTTTCTATTTTAAGACTTCTCACAAGCCACGCTGTATACTGAAGCGCATGAATTTCCAAGCAACGGAGACAGTAGGCAGGGGTATTTTTCCTCCCATGCTACTACTTTTTAGCAGAATATCTATTCACATCTTAGGTGTTTAACAAAAGATCTGTTAGACAGGCTGAGAGTCACTGGCCTAGGTAAATACATTTAAACTTAATTCTCGACCCTCTATAACCTGCCCTTCACCTACCTGTTCAGATACTGTAAACTCACACTCACCATCACCGTCCAACTGTCCTACTGTGTTTCTTTGTTTCTTCTAACGATCATCTCACTCTCCCATTCTCCCTAACAGCTATTCCAAAACTTCTCTCAAATGCCCAGTTCTCCCCCTATTACTCTTCACTGTTAGCAGACAACTTCCACTTTACAGAGAAGTTAGGAAACATCAAATGGTAACTCCTCAGTTTCCTGCTGCCAAACCCCCCAGTACTCACATCTACTTCCTCCTCTCTCTTATCACAATAAAGGAGCTGCTCAGCTCCCTACCTACTTGAATCCTCTCCTCCCACTACTTCAGTGCATTTACACTCTCCAGTATTCCTTCTCACAACTATTCTTCCCAGCCACTAATCTCTTTCCTCCTTGTCACAGAAGAATTTCTCAAGTAATTTGCCACTATCTCTTTGTCCCTATTTCCTCTCTTCTCCCTTCGTCTCGTAAATGTCTTCTCACCACTTAGCTCTCAGCCCAACCGTAAATTTTTTAGGGAAGTCTTGTGTGACAACCAGTCTCTCCATCCTAAATTGTGTTTGAGGTCAGAGGTGACCACTGGTCTCATTATCCAAAAGTGGCTGTATTGAAGAATATTAAAAGAGATCATTAAAAATGAATACAGTCCCAGCTGAGTGAAAATATCTTATAGAGTTGGAGTGATGTCTTGCAACCTGAACTAATGGCCTGTCTTCACCTACCACCAGAAAACAACATCTGGGAACTCAACAGTGGAGGTGTGATATTACCTTTAATGGTCTATACTTGAGATATTTGCCTCTTGATCTCATACTCAGTACTCAGTACTCCACTGGGAACCCATGGGAGGGACATTTCTACTATAGCACATATAATATTTCCACTAAATGAAAGCCGAGTTACCCTGTGGACATTTGGGGACCATATTCCATATGCGTAAAATGGGGTGGTGGAGTCGGCTTGGGTTTTTGACCCCGACAGTAGCAGGAAATGTTGTTGTTGGCCAAAAGGTTGAACCCAGAGGATGCCCTAAACCACCTGCTGCTTCACTCTGCTCACCGTAAGGACAGACTCTCTCAAACTGCCCATAGGTAGGACCACCACAAACTTCACCTTCTCAGAAATAAATATTTAGGTTACCATACTAGACAAAGAACCTTGACTATCTGAGATGTGGGATAGAGAAAAGAGGGAAGTGGAAAGGCAGGCACAAAAACAGTAAACACGAGTTCCAGCCTTTTGATTCACAGCTAGTGCATCCCCCTGGGTGTCCTTGCTTCTCTTCCCTCTTCCTTTCCCTCACTTATACTAGGTAAGTTGCTGGGGGTGAACTTTCCCCCTTAGTCCATAAGTTGCAGAATATTTAAGTGGATTCATGACAGAACAAAAAGAGGAAGAGACGTTACCCTGAGATCCTGGATATGAAGAACAGATGCCGTGTCACTCCTGGGTGAGTTCTGGAGATGGACACTTCCGGCACTTAGTTCATTTATTCATCGATTCAATGACACACACCTAAAATAAACACACATCTACTTATGGCAGTTCACGAAGTGTTATGTCAGGAGACGTGGTTTTCTGGCTTGATTCTTGAGATCTCTCCAAAAAGTTAGAGCAACACTGCACTGCGTAGGTACGGGAACCTGATGTTTACTGTGCCCTCGCGTAAGCAAGGACAGGAATCTCAGCAGCATGTAATTACCTTTCCTGTCTCTTAAATCACAACCATGTTTATATGTGTCATACACTGTTTCAATCTTCATATGTTTTTTTTTTTTTTTCTTTTTGTCTTTTTTACTGACCAGTAACGGGATCGCAACCCTTGGTGTTGCGCCCGCACTGCGCTCAGCCAGTGAGTGGGAACCGGTCTGTATGTGGGATCCGAACCCTCGGTGGGAGCGCCGCCGTGCTCCCAAGCGGCGCACTGTAGCAGTGCGCCACCGGGCCGGCCCAATCTTCATATGTTTTATAGTTTGTGATTTTTTTCTGTACAGGAGGGTAGCCTGGTAAGCCCATGATAAATTCCCACAAATTCTCCTGCATTTTTAATAGACAGCAGAATCTGAACTACAGATAGAAACATGACAGGGACCAATATATATTTCTCTGGACACATTGCAGTGTTTTCTATGTATCTAGAGACAATGCCATTTGAGTAACAGGGTTTTCTGCATGAAAGTTTTATCCTTGCAAGCCAAAGCCAAATGGGGGTGGTTTTGTTGCTGTTGCATCTGGTGCCCTGAGGTTCCGAGGGGAAAAAGCATACATCTTAGCAGACTTTGATTCCAGCACCTCCACATTTCCCAAATAAATTGGAAATTAAAATTGAGGAGGAAATTTCTTCTTAAGTATAAGTGTTCTTTGTACACCTTGTTGTTAACAAAAGAAAAATGATGAACTTCTATAGCAACAGCCCATAAAGTTACTCAACAAATTTGGGGACAAAATCAATGGCATTTATTTACTGAAAGCCTATTATGAATCAGACAAGATCTTAGTACTTTATCTTCAGAATATAACAAAACCAAAAGGCTACACATTTGAAAATGTTAATTGTAGCATTGTGGTAAGAAACTGCAAATAATCTTTATGCCCAACAAGAAGGGAATGGCACAGTTATCTCTTTGTTGCCTGTTGACAAGCTAGAAAATTGCGCAACCCATAAAAGTGATAATTTTGAAGATTGCATAGATGCATGGACTTATTCCATATATTATAACATATATGATACATTAATGGGAAAAAAGCAGAATGCAGAATGCTACATGCAATGTAGATCTGCAATGAGACTAGCAAGCAAAGATGATAGGTAATACAGAAATAGGGGAATAAAAACAGTTCTTGGTAAAGGCAAGTGAAATTAGAAATATCTTTTTAGTCTTCAAATATTAAAATACCATTGATTCATAATGTGTTTAATTATAAAATTATAAACTACTTAATAATCACAGAGTACTCTTAGAGCTACCAAGCACTGTGATTTGTTGGAGGGGGAGGCAGGAGGGTAAAAAGTACACTAGGCAAAATCCTGCTCCCCTAGCATTTTCTGTCTGTAATAGATTAATGCAGACAGTATTAGTGAATAATACAAGACCCTTTGTTATGAAGTTCTGAGCTCATAGAAGAAAGAAGACAGGGGTAAATAATAAAGAATGGCTTCAGGGAGGAGGTAGGATACCACCAGGGCCTTGAATATGAGAAGTCTGCACAGATGGAGGTGGGAGAGGCCAGCCCAGGTGAGCGCATACATGCACAGAACACAGGCACCGACAGAGTTATGGTAGCATCGTCTGATCCCGATTTGCTCTGACAAGGCATAGGCATAGACACTGGGAAAAGAAGGAGTACCCTGAGCAGAGGAGAAGGTAAGAGATGTTGGAGACGAGGCTCTAGTTCTAGTTCTCCCTCGGACACATAGATAACTGAGTGAACTAGGGTTTCTGTGCATGTTAATTTATTATACGCGTTCCAAACCAAGACCATAATATTCTTATCCTACAGCCTTTCAAATCACTAGTATCCAAGTGTGTACTCAATTGATGTTGGCCGTAGGAGAGTCAAGGTTTATTACAAGGTTGTTCTTGTACAAAACTAGCTCTCTGGAGGACTGTGGGTAGAAGGGCGTGTGTGTTTGCTGAGGCTGGCATGTTTGCTTGGGCCTGTGTCTTCCCTAATGCCCATCAGTGTCTGCATAAAGCTGGTGTGGCCCATATAAAAATAACCAGTATCCTGTGGACGAAGATGTCACAGGCTACTTCATCTGGGTGAAGTTAAAATACCATGTGAAATAAGGCTTAAAACCTATAAATTTCAGTTGCAGCAACTAAAAACAGGGAAGAACTCCAGAAAAATAGCCCATTATCCAATATAAAGTCACATTAATTTGCCAAGGCAAAAACCTTTATGGTTCCTTTTGCACCTGAAATTTCATTTCTTTTGTATTTCTCAAGGCTTTATCCTCTTTGTCCTACCCTCATTTTCAACCAAATAAGATAGAGACAAGAATGACAAAAGTACACAAAAGTCAAAATACTACTTTTAACTATTTTTAAAGATGATATTGGAGAATATTTTTAAATCTGTCTGCAACAGAGCTTCCTAAATAATTCCACCTGAACCAGAAGATTAATCCACCCAGCAAGAGTTACTTCCCTACATGCACACACACACACACACACACACACACACATATAAACATACACACACACACACACAAATTGCAGCATGGGGGTGGGAGGAAATGGGCAGAAAGGAATGTATGCTCCCTGCAGGCAGGCAACTTCCAAAAGAAGAGACAGAGGTGGGGATGCAGATACACGTCTATTTCTCCTTCCAAGCTCACAAATCAAATACGTCACTCCACCTGCCCTGGGGAGGAGTGAATGAGGTGACAGAGAAAGGCCAGAGTCTCAAGTTGGCGGGGGTCCCTCACATGGGAGAGAGCACCAGGAGTGTAGAAGAAGGGATTCCCACTCTCTCCTGAAAGACATGTCTTGGTAAATTTTTGGCAAACATATCCAGAGAGTAAATACCTAGCAAAGGTACAGCTCGATCATTTTTTACCTTCATAGATATTGCTAAATTTCCTCCAGAAAGTTTGCACCAGTTTTCTCCCAGTAACCAAGTATGAGGGTTCCCATTCCTCACCCTCTAACCACCAGTCTTGGAGAGCATTATGCATTTTAATTTGTTCTCCTCTGATGAAGAAGAGAGGGAATACTATCTCACTGTTGCTTTGATTTCCATTTCCTTAATTATGAATGAAGTTGAGCTTCATTCCATGCTTGTTTGGTTTTTTTAACTACTTGTATTTCTTTTTTCTACAAACTACCTTTTATGTGCTTTTCCCTATTTTTGTGAGGTTGCCCATCTTTTTACTATTGATTTATGTGAGCACTTAGTGAACTAAGGGAGTTAGTCATTTGTCATGTGTGTTGAAAGTCTATTTTCCTAAATTGTTATTGTCTTTTACTTTCTTTTTTTCCTCTCATTATACAGTCTTAAACTTTAACTAGGAACATTTAATCAGTCTTTTCTATTATGTTTTGAGGAATACAATGCTTATTTTATGGAGGTTCATCCAGCTAAGTGAACCTATCTCAGTTTAAATTTTACTGGATTTTGTTCCCAATCTTGTCAAGAAATAATCTTTTCTCCCCTTTTAGACTACGCTCAAGGCTGCCACTGAGGGTAAGGAGTAGGCCTCTAGGCCATCTACTTGCTTTTACAAAGTAGGTTCAGATTTTATCTGTTCTAGTAACAGTGTTCTATGTGAGATTCACTAAAAAAAAAAGAATGCTGCTAAATTAGGGGGGAAAAAATTGAGCTCTTCTGTTAAGTTGTGATTTAGAAAACCAGACAATGCCACGCCCTGTCCACTCTACAGCCAAACCGACTTACAGAACCGTCCACTGAAGGTGGTTTCCCATTTACCTTCTCCTTCTCCCACCCCTCTCCTCCCACTTCCAGGTCCAGCTAATGTTCACTCCCCTGATGGAGGAAAGCTTTAAACATCATACACAGTTTACCTCTTGTTTGATGAAATGGTAGAAACTGTGGGGAACAGAACTAGAATGGAGACAGAGCCAAACGGTCTTAGCACCTGCCATTGGAGACTCTCCTCTCACAGGAAAAAAATGACTGCAGGCATTCATAGAAGCCAGACACCTGGACGGGAAGTCTCCCACAGCAGGGATGCCCAGCTGCTGAGGACACCACTCCTAACCTCCTGGTGGCCATTAACTGGAAGTTATGAGAGTCCTAAAAGAAAACTACATACTTTATTTATTTGTATGTTGCTTGACAGTGAACACAGCATGCCTGTATGCAGAATTTCACCATGGTGTAGAGCACCAGACTTATCAGAAAATGTAAATTCACCTCTAATAGATGTATGCCACTTGGAGATTGGCAAATAATTCTTCAACAGAACACAAAAAATAATAACCATAAAAGAAAATAATAATAATACATTACACTTTGTTAAAATTAGAAACTTCAGCTTACCAAGAAATTATTTCTCCCTTTTTCTTTAAAATACATATGGCTATTTAATAAAAATTATATTTTCACAGGGGTTAAGTGGTTTTCATGTGGAATACATATAGTTGGGCGTTTTCCATCTAGTCTGACAATCTCTGTCTTTTAATTTGAATATTTTGATTATGTACATTGATACCTTGTTGGGCTTAAATATACTACTTTGTTATTTCTTTTCTATTTCACCCATCTGCTTTTGGATCCTTTTTTCTTATTTTTCTGGCTTCATTTGGGTTGAGCCTATTAACTTTACCTCTTTGTTTTATGTTTCGATGGTTATTCTATGCTTTACAATATGCATCTTTACTATATCTCAGTTTTACTTCATATAATATGGAGATTAAACTTAAGAAAGTTTGTGGAAAAACAGAATTGAAAGATGACATGAATCTTTCCATGAACTTTTAAAAGTACCCTCATATTGCTTGTCATATAAATTGTAGAACCTCTACAAAGATGTAAGTTCACCTACACCCCATCCTTTGAGCTATTGCTGTCATACATTTTACTTCTACATGTATCATAAACCCATGATACATTGCTTATTATTTTTATTTATCTGTTCATCTTTTTAAAGGTGTATTTAAAATGAGAAAAATTACTTATATCTATACTCACAAAAATCTTCAAAACATATTTTCAAATGAAATCGGGCAATATATAAAAATGGTATTTCATCAATGTGAAGGTGAATTTACCCCAGGAAGGCTAGGTATGTTTAACGCTCAAAAAAATCAATCGAGGTAATTTGCTATATTAATAGAATAAGGGAAAAAGTTTACATAATCATCTCAAAAGATGTAGGAAAAACATTTGACAAAATTTAATACCTATTCTGGGCCGGCCCGGTGGTGCACTGGAGAGTGTGCCGCTTGGGAGCCTGGCGGCGCTCCTGCCAAGGGTTCGGATCCCATGTGGAGACCGGTTCCCGCTCACTGGCTGAGCGTGGTGCGGGTGCAGCACCGAGGGTTGCGATCCCTTTGCCGGTCCCTGGTGCGGGCGCGACAGTGAGGGTTGCGATCCCGTTACTGGTCAGTAAAAAAAAAAAAAAAATTTAATACCTATTCATAGTAGAACATCTAAGCAATTAGAAATATAAGAAAACTTCTTGAATCTAATAAAGGGCATCTATGAAAAACCTGGAGCTAGTATCATACTTACTGGTAAAATATTTAAGATATTCTTATTGAAACTTAAAACAAGGCAAGACTGTCCACTCCGTATATTTACTCAGCATTTTTCTGGAGAGCCTAGCAATGCAATAAGGCAAGACAAAAATAAAACACAAA
>NW_007727595.1:21886-30013 GCF_000696425.1 Galeopterus variegatus | reverse complement strand
ATACTGCCTCATGCCAAGACTTACTATAAAGTTACAGAACAGTGTGGTATTGGCATAGGATTAAAATGGTCAACAGAATAAAATAGAGAGTCTAGAAATAGACCCACATTTATATGAACATTTGATTTTTGACAAAGGTACCAAAGCAATCCACAAGGAAATCAGTCTTTATAACAAATGGTACTAGAACAACTGGATATTCACAAGAAATAAGTAAACTTTGATTTCTACCTCACATCATACTTATAAGTTTATTTGAGATGTATGATAGACCTAAATGTGAGTGATAAAATTTGTGATATTCTAAAAGGAAATAGGACCACCACTTGGATGTAGGAAATGTTTCTTCAACAGAACACAGGAACAAGAACCATAAAAGAAAAAATGATATATTAGATGTCATCAAAATTAAAAACGTCTTATCAAAAGACACCATTAAGTAAACAAATAGACAAGTGTCAGACTGGGAGAAAAATATTCACAAAACACATATCTGACAAAGCATTGGTATTGAAGATAAACGAGAAAATCCTTAACTCAATAATACAAGACAAATAATTTTTAAAATGGACAAAAGTCTTAAACAGATACTTTGAAAAAATATACAATGGCCAATAAGCACATAAAAAAGAACTCAACATAATCATATTTCATAAAAATGCATTATAAAATCACAATGAGATACTACCACACACCCACCAGAATGTCTAAAATTAAAAAACTAACAACTCCAATTGTTGAAGAGAATGTGCAGCAACTGGAACTCATATAAATTATATATATTAACCAAAGAGACATGAAATTATATGTCCATAAAAAGTCTTGTAAAGGAAAGTTCATTGTAGATTTATCATACTACCTAAAAACTGAAAACATTCCAGGCATCTATCAACAAGAGAATTCTTTATTTATTTATTTTTATTTTATTTTATTTTATTTTACTTCTCAAAATACATTGTACTTGATTTTCATGCCCCTTGCCCCATTATTCTCTGCCCTTTCCTCTCCCACCCCCACATCATATCTGCACACTCAGCTTAAACAGTTCAAGGAATTTTGGTGGTTATTCTTTCTTCCCCCCACCATTTATTTGTTTGTGTGTTTATTTATTTATTAATTTTTAGCTCCCACAAATAAGTGAGAACATCATATGACAGATCTATCTGTAATTGTTTGAGGAACCTCCATATCATTTTCAATAAAGACTGCATCATTTTGCAGCCCCACGAACAGTGAATGAGAGTTCCTTTTTCTCCGCAATCTCTCCAGCACTTATCATTCTCAGTCTCCTGGATATTAGCCATCCTAATTGGAGTGAGATGGTTTCTCAGTGTGGTTTTGATTTGCATTTCCCGGATGTTGAGTGATATTGAGCACTTTTTCATGTGTCTGTTGGCCATTCATATATCTTCCTTTGAGAAATGTCTGATCAGTTCCTTTGCCCATTTTTTAATTGGGTTGTTTGTTTATTTCTTGTAAAGTTGTTTGAGTTTCTTGTATATTCCGGATATTAATCCTTTGTCTGAAGTATATTTAGCAAATATTTTCTCCCACTCTGTTGTTTGGTTTTTTACTCTGTTGATTGTTTCTTTTGCTGTGCAGAAGCTTTTTAGTTTGACATTATCCCATTTGTTTATTTCACCTTTAGTTGCCTGTGCTTTTGGGGCCCTATTCATGAATTCTGTTCCCATTCCTACTTCCTTGAGTGTTCCCATATGTTTTCTTTAAGGAGTTTTATTGTTTCAGGATATATATTTAAGTCTTTAATCCACTTTGAGTTGATTTTGGTATATGGTGACAGATACGGGTCTAGTTTCATTTTCCCACATATGATTATCCAGTTTTCCCAGCACCATTTGTTGAAAAGGCAGTCTCTTCCCCAGTATGTAGACTTGCTGCCTTTGTCAAAGGTAAGATGGCTGTAGGCATATGGGTTAATTTCTGGGTTTTCTATTCTTTTCCATTAATCCGTGTGTCTGTTTTTATGCAAGTACCATGCTGTTTTGGTTATTATAGCTTTGTAATATAGTTTAAAGTCAGGTAGTGTTATGTCACCAGCTTTATTTTATTTTATTTTATTTTATTTGCTCAGGATTGCTTTGGCTATGCATGGTTTTTTGTGGTTCCATATAAATGTCTGGATAGCTTTTTCCAGCTCAGATAAAAATGCCATTGGAATTTTGATGGGGATTGCATTGAATTTATAGATCACTTTGGGTAATATAGACATTTTCACAATGTTAATTCTTCCAATCTGAGAGCATGGAATATCTTTCCATCTTCTTGTGTCCTCTTTAATTTCTCTCAACAGTGGTTTGTAGTTCTCTTCATAGAGATTTTTCACGTCCTTGTTCAGCTTTATTCTTAAATATTTTATATATTTTTTTTGGTGACTACTGTAAACGGGCTAGCTTTCTTGATTTCAACAAGAGAATTCTTTTTTTAAAAAAGTGTAGTATACAAGGGTACATTATACCTAAGAAAAAGGATTGCCTTTGGAGGTAACCCCATTACTTGAAAGGGGCAACAGGGAACTTTCTGGGGTGATGGCAATGTTCTATGTCTTGACTGTGATTTGGGCTACACAAATGTATGCATTTGTCAAAAGTCAGAATAATACACTTAAGATCTGTACATTTCACTATATGTAAATTTATTCTAATGAAAAGCACTATAAATAAATATTGAAATATAGTTAATGATATGCATACTGACATATTTATGGGTAATGTGTGATAATATCTGTAACTTACTTTGAAATGCATCAAAAATTGATTGATGGATAAATAGATAAATGGGTAGATTGATAGGTATGTGTAAAGCAAGTATAGTAAAATATTAATGGCAGAATTTGGGTGGTATGTATATGAGTGTTCACTGTACAATTCTTTCAAATTCTTTATACATTTGAACATTTTTCTAAATAAAAATATTAGAAAAAAGCAATGCATGTGAGAAGCTTCAGTCAACTCCAAAGTGCTAGGCAAATAAAACACTGTCCAACTATCTCACTTAATTCTTATCACCTTCTCTGACTCTGAGAATTAGATGTCTAACTCCTACCAAAAAACAAAAACAAAAAAACCCTGGTACTATCATGGCCTCTTAGAGAAAACACTTGAGATAGGATGAAGAAAGTAAATACCAGGAAGTTAATTATTTTCTAAAAGAACAGTGGAACATAACATTGGGATGAGATATTTCAAGCCAGAACATCACATTGGGATGAGATATTTCAAGCCCTTAAGTCAGACTCCTATAATATCTGTGATAGGTGGTTGTAACAATTACAGTTGAAGCTCCTACTAAGTGTCACTTTATAAGAATCTTTATTTACTTTATTTTATTTAATACTCACACTTACCCTGTGAGGTAGGTCTTACTGTCCCTACTTTACAAACGAGAGAGTTGAGTTTCCTGAGATGAACAATTTGTCCAAGTCATACAACTAGCATGGGATGGAGGCCCAGTTTTAAACTAGGGTGTCCTGTCTCCAAAATCCAAAATCCATGTTGTCAATAGCTATGCTTCACTTTTTGTTTGAACTTTGGTGATGGGAGAACTCCCAGCCTTCTAGGATAGCCTGTTCTATTGCTGAAAAGCTCTGCTTGATCTATTTCTTTTCCTTGGTCTTTAATTGGACCCTGAAACATCTACAAAATATATAGTCTATATTTTTGCCAAGGAATCCTTCCTGTCAAAGCCAGGCAAACCTTGTCCTTCCAAAATTCTTGTTCCTTATGGACATACCAGGAGAAAACCCACAAAAGAAAGAGAAGACAGAAAGAGAGGGAGATGAGAGAGAAAGAGAGAGAGAGAGAGGTGATCCTAATGTTGGGAGAAAGCAGGTGTTTAGCTGTTGGCCAAAATGTTAAATTACTAGAGCAATTCAGTTTCCCAATTTACCATGATGCCAGCTACCCAGAATTAACAAAGACCTGCATATATCAGCAAACAGCTGAAGATAATTTTCAGCAACACTGTGCCCAAAGCAAAGAAAGACATTCTAAAGATCTCATTAAACCTTTCGAGCCTGAATGTTCATTTGATTTCATTGTAAGCCACAGACTTTGCCTCCTGCACTCTCCAAAGTATCTCTTGAATCAACATCTTTCTGGGAAAATGTGTCACAGTGAGCAAGCCTACTTGTTAGGTCTTGCAAAATCGATCTGTACTATTTCTCTCTCACAGACTTATGAGCTATTTCCTTTTGTCTGTCTTGTTTGGGGTTTGGTGCTGTGTGTTTTAGGGTCTGCACTTCCCAAAAGAGCCAAAATATAAAAGATGATTCTTCTTTGGATATTATTTGCTGCATGTGATTTATGAAATGAGTGATTCCTCTGATTTGGTTACTAGGCATCAAAGCAATCAGTGACAAAGAAGGTCCCCATCCTCTCTGTATATCAGTTTCCTTTATCTCTGTAATTAGGCATATCAATACCTCTTCAGAGTGTTTTAAGGTTTTGGAGAACAAAAACGAACTTCTGGACAGAAAAGAAATAAATTGTTTATATTGTTCAGGCCAGCTACGTATCATTCAAATAAATTTAAGCTATATTTTAAGAGGCTTGGTGATGTCCCCTCTACTTATTCCATCAAAATTCCTTCACTGCATATCATAAAACACACACACACACACACACACACACACACACACACTTCAGCAATTCTTAATCCCTATCAAAATAACTGGGCTCAATGACATAAAATATTTCTCCTAATTCCACTCCTCCTATTGAATCAGCTCAGAGAAAGCAGTGTCTCCAATCCAGGAGCACCTGCTTCTATGACTCCCCAGACTGTGAAAGTGATGGAATCATTCTGTATTAAGACGTGGCTGTCTTTACTCCCTCATTCTGAATAGTTCAAATGGGACCCAGGTCAATCTTAAAGCTACTGTACTCTCATTCCAAATGTTACTCAGAGGATGATGGGAATACAAAAACAGGAGAAGTGTCAGGAAACTTCATTTGAGGATTGAGTTCAATTAAATTGAAAGGACACTTTAATCTTCTGTAGCCCTCTGTTTGATCAACTACCACATCTGCAGTATGGCTACATCTGGCTCTGTGCAACCAGTGACTGCAACTGTGGGTAATACAAATGCCAGATTAACTCCTCCTTCCCCAGTTGACTGTCACTAGCCAACCACCAGCTGCCAAGTGACACATTCAATTAAGAAGGCAGGATTTACACATAAGTTCAAAAAGAAGAAACTACTCATAAAAAAAACAAATGCAATTTGAAAATAGAAAAGCCTCCACCGTGTTTTAAAAAACAGTGACTTGTAAGCCAAACATCAATCTCAAAAATTATTTAAATCGCATTTGATGTAAACAGCACAAGCTTTATTTCATGGAAGTATGAGAAAAATTCTTACAATGAAAGTCATTTCTTGCATTCCATCAACCATAACATGGAAAACAGGAGTTCTTAATTCACATCAGAGTTTTTGTCTTTGTTCTTGTGTTGTATGCTGTTTGTTTTTGTTTGATTTTTTGCTTGGGGCACTCTTGCTGTATTCACAGGCAATTGACTCCTTTCATACTGGTGCCATCTTGATGCCACCTTGAAGATTATGATGCTGTGAAGTCAGAAAAGCAGTAGGAAATTCTGCAACTGCATTCACCTTTGCTGTTGGCTGAACAAACTCTGTTTATAAGCACTATAAAAGACAAATTCACATTAATATTCAGAGTGCCTCTCCAAGTTATTCTATTGGATCAGAAATGCAACAAGAATCCTTAACAATACTTATCTCTAAGCCAAGACCAACTTTTTCAGAGTACCACAGACTGAATAATCTTCTTGAGTTTGCCTGATGGGAGACTGAAACTACTAAATTAATATTCATATAAGAATAGAGATATCCTGGGAAAACAAAGACTGTTTGAATTAAGCTTCATATGTCTTTTACTTAGAGGGTAATATCTTGCGTTTTCCAAAATTCAGAATTATACAATTAAATATAGTGGTCAGATTCTCACCAAAATAAGTCATACCAGGTTTGTTTGTTTGTTTGTCTGTCGTCGTCATTGTTGTTGTTGATTTGCTTTGGAATTCCTAAGGGACAGTTTTTAATATCTTCATATTAGAGGGCCGGCTAAAAGTACAATTTTTAAAGTTAATTTAGGTAAGAGAAAGCACACCCTCTTCATTTATAATAAAGAAAGATTAAAAGTACAATTTTTAAAGTTAATTTAGGTAAGAGAAAGCACACCCTCTTCATTTATAATAGCTGTCATAGACTTGGCGAAGGGAGTGTTCTGATTATTCCACCTAAGAATTATTTACAAGCCATCTTATCAGAGCTAAGCTCTATTTATTTCTGACAAGACAAACACCCAGAAATAAAGGACGTCTTTCTATTCCTTCTGAATCCGTCAATTCTCTTGCCTCTGTGTCAGGAGCATGAATGACTGGGCATGCCATTCTGTATGTGACACGTGGAGGTTAATACAGTCGGTGGATGCAAACGAACAAGGAGCAAGATGGAAAACTGCCAGCTACCCAAACTGGGGCTGTAAGAGCCCCCTCCTAACGAGGGAGGATGTGAAATGGAAAGAGCTCTGAACCAAAATGATTGAGATTTAGATTCTCACCCAGGGTTGTAAACCTGAAACAAATCACAATAATTTTCTGGATCTTAGCTTCTTTGTGTAAATAATAAAGTATATCAGTTAGGCCTATTCTGGCTACAGGTGATAGAAAACCATTTCAAAATACTTTAAATGAAAAAAATTGAATTTATTATCTCACATACTCAAAATTTCCAGATAGTAGACTTCAAGAAAGGCTGGATAAATAGATGCTTAAGGGGTGCAGTAGTAACTATCTCCCTTCACCCTGTAGCTCTGTATTTCCTTTTATCGGCTTCATTCTCAGAGAGGTCCTCCTTAAAGGGGTGTCTTTGTCACCCAGAGATGCTATAACTATAGATCCCACAGATCCCTTTGTGTTAAAAAGATAATAAAGGTATTCTATAAACAACTGTATGCCCACAAATTTGATAACATAGATAAAATGGACCACTTCCTTGAAAGGCACAATCTGCCACAACTTACATAAAAAAAAAATAGACAATGTAAACAAATCTAAATCTATTAAGGAAATTGAATCAATAATTAATAATCTTCCAAAACAAAGCATCAGGCCCAGATGGGTTCACTCGTGAATTCTATCAAACATTTAAGTAATCATACCAATTCTCTTTCAGAAGCTAGAAGCAGAGAGAATACTTTCTAACTCATCCTATGATGCTAGCATTACCATATACTAAAACCAGACAAAGTTATTACAAGAAAAGAAAACTACAGATCAACATCTCTCATGAACATGGATGCAAAAATTCTCAAGAAAATATCAGCAAATCGCATCCAGCAATGTGTAAAAATAACTATCCACAACAACAAAGTGGGATTTATCCCAAGTATGCAAACCTGGTTCAACATGCAAAAATCAATTAATGTAATTCATCACATCAACAGGCTAAAGAAGAAATATCACATGATCATATCAATAGATGCAGAAAAAGCATTTGACTAAATTCTACACTTATTCATAATAAAAAAAAAACTCTCAGTAAACTAGGAATAGAGGGGAACTTCCTAATCTTAAGAATATCTGGAAAAAGACTTACAGCTAACATCTTAATAATGTTGAGAAACCTGCAGCTTTCCCACTAAGATTGTGAACAAGTTAAGGAAGTCCCTCTCACCACTGCTTTTCAACATTATACTAGAAGTCTTAGATAATGCAAAAAGACAAGAAAAGGACACAAAAGGTATACAAATTGGGAAGAAAGAAATAAAACTGTCTTTGTCACAGATGCCCTGACTGTTTATGTGGGACATCCAAAAGAACTGACAAAAATATTCCTGGAACTAATAAGCAATTACAGCAGGGTTTTAGGATGCAAAAGTCAATCAGTTTCCTGTATACCAGCAACTAACAAATAAAGTCTGAAATTAAAAACAAAATATCATTTGCAATAGCACTCAGAAAAATGAGATACTTACGTATAAATCTAACAAAATACATGCAACGTATATTGGGAAAACTACTAAAGTTTGGTGAAAGAAATCAAAGAACTAAATAAATGGAGATGTATTCCATGTACATGGATAG
>NW_007727595.1:13144-21555 GCF_000696425.1 Galeopterus variegatus | reverse complement strand
AGTTTGGTGAAAGAAATCAAAGAACTAAATAAATGGAGATGTATTCCATGTACATGGATAGGAGAGCTCAATATTAGTCTTCTTGGGATGCTAAAACAAAATACCATTGACTGGATAGCTTCTAAACAACAGAAGCTATTATTATTTCTCGCAGTTCTGGAGGCCAGAAAGGCCAAGATCAAAGCACCAAAAGATTCAGTGTCTAGTGAGGGCCCGATTCCTTGTCCATAGATGGTATCTTTTCATTGTGTCCTCACATGGTAGAAGGGACAACAAGTCCCCCTTGCCTCTTTTATAAGGCACTAGTCCCTTTGGTAGTCCCCACCTATTACTACCATCCATCACCTTGGGGGATTAGGATTTTAACCTATGAATGTTGTGGAGACACAAACATTTATTTTAGAGCATAGCAATTGTCAAGACATCAGGTCTTTCCAATATAATCTATAGATTCAATTTAATCCCAAACGAAATCCCAGAAAGTTATTGTGTAGACACTGACAAATTGATTCTTTCAGTATGGAAAGGCAAAAGACCCAAAATGGTGAACACAATATTGAAGGAGGAAAACAAAGTTTGAGGACTGACAAGACTTGATCTAAAACTACAGTAGTATAGACAGCTTGGTACTGCTCAAAGAATAGACAAATAAATCAACGGAACAGAACAGAGAGCACAGAAATAGATCCATATAAATACTGACAACTGGTCTTTGACAAAGGAGCAAAGACAATACAGTGATGAAAAGACAGGTTTTTTTTAACAAGTGATTCCGCAACAACTGGAAATCTACATGCAAAAAAAATGAATCTAGACACATACCCTACACTCCTTATAGAAATTAACTCAAAATGGGTCAAAGACCTAAATGGAAAATGGAAAACTGTAAAACTCCTAGACAATAACATAGGAGAAATCTAGAGGACCTTGGGTTTAGCAATGACTTTTTCGATATAACACCAAATGCACAATGCATGAAAAGAAGAATTGATGAACTGGACTTCATTAAATTTGAAACTTTCTTCTCTGTGAAGACACTATCAAGAGAATAAAGAGACAGTCACAGACTGGGAGAAAACATTTTCAAAACACATGTCAGATAGAACTGTTTTCCAAAATGTACAAAGAACTCATAAAATTCAACAATAAGAACCAAACAACCTGATTAAAAAATGGGCCAAAGGCCTCAAAAGACACCTCACCAAAGAAGACATAAAGGTGTCAAACAAGCATATGAAAGGATGCTCCCCATCACATATCATCGGGGAAAAACAAATTTAAGCAACAAGGAGATACCACTACGCACCTACTACAATGGCTCAAATCCCGAACAACACCACCACCAAATGCTGGCGAGGATGAGAAGAAATAGGAACTCTTGTTGATTGCAGGTAGAAATGCAAAATGGTACAGCCACTTGGCAAGAAAGTTTGGCAGTTTCTAATAAAACTAAGCATATTCTTACCATACAATCCAACAATTGCAGTCCTTGGTATTTACCCAGATGACATGAAAACTTATATCCACACAAAAACCTATGCATGGATACTTATAGCAGCTTTATTCATAATTGTCAAAACCTGAAAGCAACTGAAATATCCTTTAGTATAAATGGATAAATAAAACGTAGTATACCCAGACAATGGAATATTATTCAGCACTAAAAAGAAATGAGCTATCAAGCCATGAAAAGACATGGAGGAAACTTGAATGCATATTACTAATTTGAAAAGGCTACATTCTGTATAATTCTAATTATATGACACTTTGGGAAAAGCAAAACTATGGATAAAGTTAAAAAACCAGTGGTTGCCTGGGGTTCAGAGGGAAAGAAGTGTAAATAGCTGAAGCACAGAGAATTTTCAGGGCAGTGTAACTGTAACTGCTCTGTATAATTCTATAATGGTGGATTCACGTCACCATACATTTTTGTTTTGTTTGGCAGCTGGCTGGTAAGGGAATCCAAGCCCTTGATCTTGGTGTTGTAACATCACACTCTAACCGACTGAGCTAACCAGCCAGCCCCAGGTCATTAAACATTTGTCAAAACCCACAGAACGTGCAAGAGTAAGAGTGAAGCCTCATGTAAACTACAGGCTCAGGGTGATGACAATGACGTGTCAGTGTAGGTTCTTCCCTTGTAACAAATATCCCACTTTGGTGAGGGATGTTGGTAATGAGGGAGGCTACGTTGTTTACCCTATGTTATGCATGTACATAATCCACTTTTTCTGTTGTTGCATGATGGCCACAACTAGTGGCTATGGTCAAGATTCATTGACTAGTGTGAGATTAAACAATAGATAAATGGTTTTCCGAGGAATTGAAGAGCCCTCCAGATGGTCCAAACGTTTTTTGTTTTTTATTTCTCACCTACATATCATCAAGGCCTATGAAACCTATGCAATCAAATCTATGAGATTTTGCAGAGGGCATTATTTTTGAGGGCAACATGTAGTCTCATATGTACTATTAGCATTTGTGCATTTGTATACATTTACACAATGGAAACAATAACTAAAATCCATGAGCAATAAAATTCATTTTGTTGGTTGCTATGTAGTTGGAGCAGATAAGTTCTGTTCTTTAAAGACTGAACTTGAAACTGCTAGCATAGACTGGAAACACGTCACAATTAGTAAATGCATGTGACCTGTCTGATAAGAGGTGGTGTATAGCAGTGTGAAATGCAACATTGTATGAATATTAGTCAAGAAAGCCTAGATTATGCTCCAGTAACTATCTCCCAAATCTAACTGGTCAAAAAACAAAGTTGTATTTCTGGCTCACACTACATTTTCATCATGGGTCTGCAGGGGACTCTTTCATCATCCAAGGACCCAGTGGAGAAGTCACCATCTTGAGTGTTGCTGATCCAATAGCCATCCCAAAGGGAAAAGAATACTTTGTATAATTTTCTGCAGGTAATTTAATGCTTCTTCTGGAAGTAACACATATCATTTTTGCTCAAAACTCCTTCATTGGGGCTGGCTGGTTAGGTCAGTTGGTTAGAGCACAGCATTATAACACCAAGGTCAAGGGTTCAGATCCCTGTACCAGCCAGCTACCAAAAAAAAGAAAAAAGTACTCCTTCATCAGAATTAGCTGCATCATCCCACCCAACCACAAGGAGTTAGAGCACAGCATTATAACACCAAGGTCAAGGGTTCAGATCCCTGTACCAGCCAGCTACCAAAAAAAAAGAAAAAAGTACTCCTTCATCAGAATTAGCTGCATCATCCCACCCAACCACAAGGGAGCCAAATCTATCATGTGTCTGAAGTTGGAAAGCTGGATATATCCTGTGAGAACCATTTATGACTACCACAGAATGGGGTTGCAATGGAATAAAAGTGATAAAGACTAGAACCAGACCAGAAAAGTGACTGTACTTTAGTTTGCATAATAATAGAAGGTCACCTGAGCTCTGGTGAGAAGAGATTAAAAGTGAACAGTAGACCACACTGTTGTTACAACTGCACATTATAAAATTTTTATTTATGGTTCGATATGCACTGTTCAGTTCATTCTGTGGGTTCTATTCCTTCCACATTATCTTGTTATCTTTACAAAGTCTCAGATAAAAAAATACATATATCCCTCCAAACAATATTACAGAAATGCACCTGAATTCCTGAACTAGCCAATACCCTGTTGCATGAGAAGATGAGAGAAGGTTAATAACATTTCCTACCTGATGACACTGAATATCGCATTGCTCGCATGGGAATGAGTACTCTTTCCCAGACACACATGTGCATGACATTCCTTCCCTTTGTGGTATACAAATTATGAAATTAACTAATTTAATTGGTGCCCAATATGTTTTAGGTACTGTAGGAATGTATTACGGGGACTCCTTGGACTGAAATTGCAGACCTTATCCCTGACTTGAAGGATCTCACCATAAGCATGATCCAGCTTGCTGCCTCCTCAGACGCCCAGACCCCAATCTCTGGCCTGATGGTATGTGTGCCACTCTCATGATTCATGATGGAAATGATTTTGATCAGTTTGTGTGTCTTAATTTATGTACTTTTAAGACCTTGCCCTATTTGCTCTCTTCCAGGAGTACAGGAAAACCTCCCTATTAGCCACTCCCTCCTCTCACTGATACTTTCACTGTACGAATTTTTGATTCTTGTGATTATCTGAGTGCTTCCAATTTTGGGACTGCTGACAGGATGTCCCTGGTACATGGAGTAAGGTTGCTCTTATTTGGCCAACTTCACAACACTGTCACAGAAAACGTGATTAAAAAGTATAGTTGTCTATCTTTGTAAAGTTTACAAAGATGAATAAATGATAAATATAAAATAATGTAATGATCTCAAAAACAACAGCCTTGTATAAATTTTGAAAGCACAAAGAGAGAGTGTGTTACTCCTCTGGACAGGAAAGCATCTTCTACAAACAGGAAGTTTGTAAGTGACTGGATGCATTTAGATTAATGTTAGAATTAAAGGTATGTCCCCTTTTACAATGAGGTAATGAAGACCTAGATTAGTTTGATGACTTTCCAAAGGTATCTTAATTAATTTGGGCCAAAGCCAAGACCAGAACAAAGACCCTCCACCTACTGTTCTTTCAATGACAAGTATTATAGCAGTAGGAAGTCCAGTTAAGCTCTAGTTAGTATTTTTACATAGCCCCTACTGATAGTGCAAAGGACTTTATAAAGGATGTGTTAAGGAAGATGCTTAATTCTCAGGAAAATTCTCATTCCTTATTAGGGTTTAAGAGTTCTCATGAAACCTTTAGATAATCACTTAAAGATGCTTAAGATTTTCAATGAGGATAAGAAGATCATTTTGTAAATTTAACAGAATTTGATTACTAATGGACTAGAGTGACTCTATCCTGAAAAGAGAGCTGCCCAGAATTTTCTTTAAAATATTATGTAAGGAAAATTTTATTATACTCTAAAACTTTATTCTTTCTAATTAATCAGAAAGGAAAGTCTGACATAGAAAAATATAAAATATAGATTTTTTTTAAAAAAGATATTCAGCTTTGGAGAAGTATTTTAATTTTCAAATACACCTAATAATTTAAACATATCTAACTAAGCTAAATAAGCAAAAGAGATGCTTGTTGGATCAGTATTTCTAAACAAATAAATCTATTTTAGTTTTGCCAATTTAATTAATTAATTAACTACATTAATGAATTATACTAAGTGACTAATACTGATTTTACAGGAAAGATTGTTAAGCTAGATGACTTCAGCTTAATTTCTGTCTGAGTAATTATGTATCAAGGAAGGCCAAATATGTAAGATTTTGCTGGGTCCTAAGACAGTTGTGTGAGAGAAAAAGAGAAAGCATTGGTAATAACTGTGGTACTGGCCCTATTTATTTAGTATTTACCTTGAACTAAGCCCACTTTATGTATTATCTTGTTTGATCCTCATAACAACACTGTTAAGAAGGTGGTTATTATCACCTCCATTTGGCAAATAAAGAAACCCATGCTTAGTAAAGTTAAGTAACTTGCCCAAAGAAACACAGAGAAAGTGGTAAAGAGGAGCTTCAGCTCTGCATCTGACTGGTCGTCAGGACTCAATCGTTATGCTATATTGCATTCCTAATGCTCTTTTCTTTTTCTTTCTTTTTTAAGTGATCTTAATTCTACTTTCTTAATTATGACACACGACAAATCTGTCTGGAGCAAACTACTTTTCTCTCCTTTCCATCCTCTCTTCTGTCAACCTTTGCCCTCTGTTACCCCCCCCCCCCATTTCTTTTCTTCCTTTTTTCCATTTGAAAACTTTGTGTTGGTGAAGGGAGAAATGCATTTGCTCTTTCTTTATGCTCCCAGTTCATCTTAAAACCGATATAAATGGCCAATGTATAATGGACCAACTTTTGACTGACAATACCATCAATGTGTTTGGTTCTATGAAATTGTATCTGTTAAGCACCTCTAGCAGCAAGGAGGTCCTGGATCTGCTGAAGATACATTACAAGAACCATAGGAACAAGCCATAGTAAATGGAGCAGAAAACACCCTTTGATCTAGCCTGATTTGCTTATGCTCAAAGATAAATTCAATTTGTTTTTTATTTATCCATATACTTTATTCTATTCTATTTTTTTTTATTGAATCATAATTGATTACACATATTTTGGGGATTCAATGTTGACATATGCTGATCAAATCATTATTACTAGGATGTATATTGTTACAAATTGTACTTATTCTTTACGCCCCTTGTCCAATCTCTCCCCATCCCTCTCTCCATCCCCCCCTCCTACCTCTGATAACCCTAAATTTCTTCTCTCCCTCTGAAAGAGTCATAGCTACTCTGTTGATTTGTTGCCTAGATGATCTGTCCAATGCTGAGATGTGTGCTCAGGTCACCCAATATTATCACAGAGCAGATGCTTCTTCTGTAACTCTAGAATAGGCTTTGTAGAGAGAGATGTCCTCTTCTTTTCTTTGGTCTCTGCTGGTGACTCTCTTTGTGTCAATGCACTCCAGTGGCTGGCGGACCATCTGCGTGGTGGTTGTGGTGTCTAGCTGCTTTTGCAGCAGCCGTGGTTATTGTGGTGGCTGTGGTGGGCCGTCCACATGGAGGTGATGTTTTGGGCATGTTCCTTGGTGCTGCTGGTGTGCCTGGGTGTGGATGGGAGGGTCTGATCCCCAGCTCCATGCCCCGGGCCCCCAGGCAGGGCCCAAAGGCACTGGCAGTGTGCCTGGTTGTGGGTGGGAGTCAACTTAAATTTAAATAAAAGTCCAGTTAAAACAAAGGATCCTACAAGGAAAGAAATCCTTTGATCACAATTAGAAGTTCAGAAACAGCCACTGCTGGCAAATTTACAGATCTAATTCATCTATTCCAAGTGTGTACTTTATGATCAAGTGGCAGAACAGATTTCCTACCATTAAAAACTTGGACAGGGAATGTCCTAGATCATAGAAGTCATAATTTTGGTGGCATAAACAAACTTAAATCCTGAATTTTTTGATCTATTCTAACTTTACCAGTTATAAATAGTACTGTGTGAGACTTATCCAAATGGGCAAATGGTGTCCTGAAAATTCAGATGAGTTTTCCCCTACCTGAAACCTAGCCTTAAGGCTTTTCAGGCTTTACCTCTTTTTCATTGCTTTCTGCTTAGGTTCACCTTGCTCTACTTCAAGAAAAGGCATTCTTCAAAACTTCTGTAGTAGCTATGATGGAACAGGCACCATCTAGTGCCAGGTTACTATTTACTAATTAAATGATTTGGTCACATCTCTTAAAAATTCCTGAGCCTCAGTTTCCACATTTTTAAAACAAACGGGTTGAACTAGTTGGCCTTTATAATAAATGGGTTGAACTAGTTGGCTTCCCAACTCTGAAAAATGTGGGATAAAAAGACTTTAAATTATCAAGTTTTTTTCTCTATTCTATATGATTTATCTCTTGTTTGTATAGAGCTGCTTTAGCATGGTGTTTTAATCTGTCTCAGAAAAACAATGATTTTTTTTCAAAACATATAAAACTAATGTCCTGGCAGTTCACAATAAGCACAATTTTCATAATATTTAAAGTTACAGACTTACTCTTTTTTCACTTGTGACTTTGAAAAGAATTGTCTCCCGACATCGAATGGGATTGCTCAGAAAGTTAAGGATCAGTACAGAGCTACAGAAATGAACCAATAGAACAAAAAAGAGAGAGTCCAGAAACAGAAACAGACCCACACATGCATGGATGTTTGATTTGTGAGAAAAATAGTGGCAACGTAGCAATGGAGTTAATATTGTCTTCAGTAATGCCCCTGGGTCATTTGGCTATCTATATGGAAAATAAAAATAAAACTTGACCTCTATCTCACACCATACACAAAAATGAAGTCTTGATGGATTATGAATCCAGAAGTGAAAAGTAAGAGAATAAGATTTCTAGAAGATAATATTACAGACTATCTTAATGACTTTAAGTAAGAAAATATTTTCTAACCATGAAGAAATGCTTTATTACATGTCTTAATATCCAGTTTACGAGACATCTAAGTTTTTCAAGATTCCTTAGCTATTCTTGGCCTTTTGGTTAAATTTTAGAATTAGCATCATCAATTTTCACACCAAAAAAGGGGGATTTTGATTGGGATTTTATTGAAACTATAAATACACTTGAAGAAACGGACGTCTTTACAATACTGAGTTTTACATTTAGTTAGGTCTTCTTTCATTTACTTCAATATTGTTTTATTATTCTAAGAGTGTAGGTATTGAATACCATTCATTAAATTTATTCCTAAGTTTTGATGTGTTTTTATGCTATTATAAATGATACAGATTTTTTGAAGTTTTATTTTCTGTTTGTGATTTATAGAGAAAAATGCTGGTAATTAAGGTATAATCATTAACCTTCCTAAATTCTTTTATTTAAATAATTTATCTTCAGTTTGTGGGGGAGA
>NW_007727595.1:9475-12641 GCF_000696425.1 Galeopterus variegatus | reverse complement strand
TTGAAGTTTTATTTTCTGTTTGTGATTTATAGAGAAAAATGCTGGTAATTAAGGTATAATCAGTAACCTTCCTAAATTCTTTTATTTAAATAATTTATCTTCAGTTTGTGGGGGAGATTTTTTTACATGCACAACTACAACATCTGAGAGAATGAAGTTTTGTGTATTCATTTTCAATTTTTTTACTTTTAATTATATTTTACCTTTTTTGCACTGGCTAGTATGCCCAACATGATGGTGAATAAAAATGACAATTGTCAGAGTCTTTTTCAATTCTGCATCTCAGAGGAAGAGCTTAATATGAGTTATACTGTCAATTTTTAATAGATGTTCTCTATCATGCTGAGGAAGTTTCTTGTCTGTTGACAAAATTTTTAACATGAATTAGTAATACATTTATTATACACTTTTTCTATACCTATTAGAATGATTGTATGATTTTTCTCCACATTCTGTCAATATTGTGAATTACTTCAACTGATTTATAGATGTTATATCTGCATTGCTTTCCTAGAATAAATTTGGTCATAAAGTATTTTTCTTATATAAAACTGAATTCAATTTCTAATAATTTATTTAGTATTTTTGCATCTATATTTGTAATGACGTTCACCTGTAATTTTTCTTTCTCCTCAGATTTTCTAACAAAGTTTTGCTGACCTCACAAAAGGAGATGAAAAATATGGCCTTTTTCTTTTCTCTGCAAAAGTTTTTGTATAAAACTTTTTTTTTGTTATATACTTCTGAAATGTTTGCTATCTGAGCCTTGTTGTCTTTGTAAGGAATGTTTTAGTCAAAGTTTCAATTTCTTTAATAGGCAGAGAAATGTAGTTTCTTTTCTGTTGTGTTATTGTTCATAGGTTGTGTTTTTCTAGGAACTAAAATTTTAACTATTTGTAAAAGCTATTAGTAATATCGTCTTCTTACATTTTTAATGTCTTTAGGATCTGTATTGACTCCCTTTTTTTATAATTGGCCAAGGATTTATAAACTTTATCAGTCTTTAAAAAAATTTTTTTTGGCTTTGTGAACCTTACTTTTATGTTTATTTTCTATTTTATTAGTTTCTGTGCTTTATTACTCTATTCATTGTGTTAGTCCGTTTCAAGTGCTTCTAACAGAATATATGAAACTGGCTAATTTACAAAGAAACAAAATTTATTTCTTACAGTTTTGTAGGCTGCGAAGTCCAAAGTCCTGGGATTACATTTGGTGAGGGCCTTCTTCTGGGTGGTGACTCTCTCCAGCAATGCAGGGTACTACATGACAAATGGCCTCACCAAGAAAGAGCTAAGCTTCTCATTCACTTGTCTTATAAAGCCATCATAACCACACCCATGACCACCCATTAAACCGTCAATGGAGGTGGCACATCATGAGGGCACAGTCCTTACAATCTAATCATCTCCTAAAAGACCCACCTTCCAATTACCATAAAAGGATTTCCCACTCTCCTAACACTGTCACAGTGGAGATCAAGTCTCCACCACATAAACCTTCAGGGGACACATTCAACCCACAGCATTCATTTTTTAATTTAATTTATTGTTCTTTTTTAACTTGTTAAAATAGATGCTTAGACCATCATTTTTCAGCCTTTTTTGTTTTTCTAGTATGTGCATTTAAAGGCTACAATTTTTCTTTCAAACACAGCTTTACTTACATCCTATTCAATTTTACATGTATTGTTGTTATTATCATTTAGTTAAAATGTTTTCTAGTTTCCATTGTAATTCCTTTTTTGCCACAAAGGATATCTAGAAGTAGGTTCCTTAATTTCAAAAAATAGGAGTATTTCTTATTTGAGTTTTTTGCTATTGAGTTCTACTGTGATTTCACTGTGAACTAAAAAGATATTTTTTATGATTTCAACACTTTAAAATTTCTTGAGACCCCCTAGAAAGAAATCATGATTTTCAGCTATTTTTTCCCTTGTAGAATCTGAAAATGGAAAGGAAGAAGCACCCCAAAGCCCTCAATCATGCCTGGGATGAACAATCTTCCTTATGCTTGCTTAGCCTCCACACATGGCCTTCTGGCCTCACTATCATGACAAACCTCACAGGTCCTGTGTCCAGGAGTCAGTGGCTGCCAAGGGCAATACTAGTACTAGTACTCAGCCTAGAGGGGCAGAGATGACTGACCCTCATGCCCTCAGGACAGAGGAGAGGGACGAGGATAGTTGTCCCCACAAACCAAGAATCATCACTGGCTCCTGTCCTGCCTGTCCTTTGGGAAAGGTGGCTTTTGAACACCAAAGTCAAGCTCAGTGATAGACTGTCTTGAAAAGATAGGTTTGGCCTGATCTGTCCTACCCTGTTCATCATTCTGCCAGTGATGAACAGAAGACCTGGCCCGATGAGCAGGTGTCCTACAGCTGGAGGTACCTTTACTGCAAATAGATGATCCTGTTTCCTTTTGAATCTTACGCTCTGCAAAAAGGATAAGTCCCCAACTTGTTGATTATAGACATGATGTATCCAATCTGGAAATTGAGCTCTGGTTGGCAGAAGAAAAGCCTGAAAAACCTCTCCCTCTTTCCACGCGCACCTCTCCACAGAAAACAGCCAGAACAGGACCACGCAATCGTGTGCATCTTTCTGCCCTTGATTTTCTGCTATGCCAATGGCTACAGCTGGTGTTTCCCCACGCTCTTTGCAGGAAACTGTGTAGGAAAAATTATTTGAAGCTTTTGGAAGAAAATATAGGAAATATCACGACATTAGTATAGAGAACAATATCTTAAGTAGAACCCTGAAAGTACTAACTACAGAAGAAAAATTGATAAATCTGACTACCTTAAAATTAAGGGCTTTTGCTCACCAAAAGAACCCTTTGAGAAATAAAAAGACCAGCGAGATGTGAGAAGATATTTGCAACACACATTATAAAGAATAAAACTTCTTTTAATTGTGGTAAAATACACATAACATTAAATTTACCATCTTAACCATTTTTAAGTGTGCAGTTCACTGGTATTAAGAACATTCACATTGTTGTGCAATCATCCCTTGCATCCATCTCCAGATCTCTTTTCATCTGCGAAACTGAAACTCTATACGTATTCAAGAATATGTCCTATTTTCTCCTACCCTTAACCCTAGCAACAACCATTCTACTTTCTGTTTCTATGAGTTTGACTACTCTAAGTACCTCATATAAGTGG
>NW_007727595.1:7650-9082 GCF_000696425.1 Galeopterus variegatus | reverse complement strand
AGCAACAACCATTCTACTTTCTGTTTCTATGAGTTTGACTACTCTAAGTACCTCATATAAGTAGAATCACACAGTATTTGTCTTTTTGTGACTGTCTTATTTCACATAGCATAATGTCCTCAAGGTTCATTCATGTTCTAGCATGTGCAGAATTTCCTTCATTTTTGAGGCCGAATCATATTCCATTGTTTGCATGTACCACATTCATCTGTCAAGGGACACTTTTGTTGCTTCCACATTTTAGCTAATGCAAATAATGCTGCTATGAACATAGTTGTACAAATATTTCTTCAAGGGTGGCGTTGGTGGTATAGAGGTGAGCATAGCTGCCTTCCAAATATTTCTTCAAGACTCTACTTTCAATTCTTTTGGGTACATACTCACAAGTGGAATTGCTGGCTCACATGGCATTACATTTTTAATTTTTTGGAGGAGCCGCCATACTGTTTTCCATAGCAGCTGTACCATTTTCCATTCCCACCAACAGTGCATGAGGGGTCCAGTTTCTCCACATTTTCACCAATGCTTGTTATTTTCTGTTTGTTGTTTTTTATTTTTTGATTGTCATCCTAACAGATGTAAGGTGGTATCTCATTTTTTTGATAGTCATCCTAATGGATGTGAACTAGTTGTAATTTTTATTTCCTCAATGATTAGTGATGTTGAGCATCTTTTCATGCACTTATTGGCCTCTTCTGGCAGAGGCTCTGCTATGAAAACAGTCTTTTATCCAGGGTCACATTAGGCACTAATCCATGTAGAATACAGATAATCCATGTAGGATACAGAAGTTTGGGTTACTGAAGATATTATTATTTGGTACATTTATTGATTTTTCTTCCATTTAAATAAACCAACTGCCTTATACTTTATGTCCTGTGTGTTTTCAAGGCATGGAGTTAGTGTGGGCATATTACTCTCTGTTGAGAGATTTTTCTCAGGTGAAAGTCTGAGCAAAGAGAAACATGACAACTCTACAGAAAAAAACCTGGCCATTCAGCATACCAGCATCTCCCACACATAAGTTATGCTTCTACTTGGCTTCTAAGGCAAACAGATTGAAAGAGCCAAGTTTCAGTTCCCTTAAGAACATGTTCAATTTATAACTAAATTAAGACCTAATATTTCTTCTCAGTAGCAGCTTAAAACTGATTGTTCCTCATCTCCCTTCTTCTAATGAGGAAGATAATGAGTCTTGCCGTGTTCGCACCTTCGACTCACTGTCAAAGTGGAAATCCTTCCTTAGGAATTCCTCCTCATCCACCACCGCACCCGTCTCCCTGTCTGGGTTGGGTGACCTCCTCTCCACTCCCACAGCACCCTGAACAACAATCACTGCAATGTTCATCCATATCCTAATTGTTTGCTTATTGTACTCCTTCACTAAACACTATATCCTTTGCAGGGTATTGTCTGGTTTCTGGCTCTATCC
>NW_007727595.1:5451-6360 GCF_000696425.1 Galeopterus variegatus | reverse complement strand
ATATATATATTCCTTAAATATATACAGAATGTATACAAAGAATATGTCTATATTCTTTAATTTGGTGTATTTCCCCCACATGGGTGTTCAGCACAGTGCTTTTCTTCCAAAGAACTGCAAGTATTTTAAAATTTGTTTTGGCTCTCAAGATTCTATAGGCTATTAAAGAAAATAATTCCATATATAAGACTATGAAGTATGTGATGTATTTTAAATTATGTTTACAATAACCAGTTATTAAGGCACATAAATGCTTACAATGAAATCACTCGTTGCTAATTCAAGAACGAATTACACAGATAATGGTTTCTGCTTCTGCTTGTCTTTTAGCTACTTCAGAGCTTTCAACTTTCTTTACTTAGTACCTGAAATATCTAGGAAAGATAAGGCACAAAATAAATGCATTAATAACAACAGTTATAATTATATATGGTATCTGAGTAATGCAGGCTACAAATCAATATTACCTATATATTCTCATTTATTAAAATAATTTAAACACAACTGTGAAGGTTACATCCCACTGTAGATATAAGAAAACTGAGATTACGACAGTTGAAGGATTCCCTGGGGTGTTACAGCCAGTAAGTGACAGACGTAGGGTTTCCACAAATGCTTCTAATTCCAAATCAGTGTTCCTCCACTTTTATTTTTATGTCTCTAAGATCTGCCCATCTCTTACTTAAGGATATATGGGTATTGTGGGTTGAATTGTGTCCTCCCAAAAATGTTGAAGTCTTAACCCCCAGACCTGTGAATATGACCTTATTTGGAAATAGGATCTTTGCAGATGAGATGATCAAGTAAGATGAGGTCATTAGGATGAGCCCTAATTCAATGTCCTTATCAAAAGGAGAAATTTGGCCATAGAAGGAGACACCTACAGAAGGAAAACAATGTGAAGACAGA
>NW_007727595.1:2320-3718 GCF_000696425.1 Galeopterus variegatus | reverse complement strand
CTGAGCTTAAATTGTCTACTCAGATCTGCTAGTTAAGTGTAAACCATAATTTTCTACTCCAGCAACCATATCAAAAATGGAAATGGGGACGAACACTTTAATTTTTGAGAATTTAGTTGAACATCTCAATAACAGGCCAAATTACAGGTTGCTATGAGAATTAAATTACATAAGGCATTGTATGGAAAGCACTTTGCATTTAATTTGCTGGAGAATAAAAGTGTAAGTAAGTTAGTATAGATCAAGACTTAATTTTAATAGCAAAGCAAGCAGAATCTTAGTTTGCTCTGTCTCACTATAATCCTATACCTGGTGTGGGCAGTATTGACACTGGAACAATCTACGTGGACTGCAAAAGGCATGGAGAAAAGAAAGTATTTACATTTCCCTTTTGACTAAAGCACTAGAGATGCCCCTTAAATAACTCCAGAAGCTGGGGACATGAAAGCCATGTTTGTAATTGCATTTTTTTCATTAAATACCTGTTATGTGCCAGAAACTAGAACTATAAACTTGAAAAATTAGTTTTTACTTACTCTTGAGTAAGTACAAAAAAAANTTTTTAAAAAACCCTTTTAGGGCCGGCCCAGTGGCGCACTGGAGAGTGTGCCACTTGGGAGTGCAGCGGCACTCCCGCTGAGGGTTCGGATCCCATGTGGAGACCAGTTCCCGCTCACTGGCTGAGCACAGTGTGGGCGCAACACCGAGGGTTGCGATCCCATTGCCGGTCAGTAAAAAAGACAAAAAGGAAAAAAAAATAAAAATAAATAAATAAAAAACCCTTTTATAAGTCAAGGAGTTTCCAATTCCTTACTTTAAATGAGATTGACTGAATAATTTATCAGTTGACATCAGTATTTTTGATGATTAATCATGTGGTTTTTGTCATGTATCTCAGAAGAATTTTAAACTTGGTGACATTGCTATAATAAAACTTCCATTCCCATCTACTTTTCAGTAGATAGTATTTCTCAGACTTCTATAAAAATGGGAAAAGGAATGAAATTAATGTTGATCCTTATTTCATTTAATAATAAGATAAATACACAAACTAATTGGAAACAAAAAGAAGTCCCATTCATCCCACGTACCTCCAAAAAAATAATGACCCTGGTATAGATGCTGATTAAGAGATCAAAGAGCTAGACTCACTCTCATTTACTGACAGAATCATTCTGGATGACTCCAATGCCAGAGTTGGAAAGTGACGTAAAAGTTCTGAACCAAGAATATTACATTTTTCAGGTAACTCCACAGAGAACAGCCATCTTAACCAATAAGAGAAGCCTTTGATCACATATTAATAACTGGCAGCCAGTGAAATAAATCTGATTATAGAGAAGGTTTAAACAGGTCAACATGATTATTCTCTCTCTCCCACTAAAGTTGAATAGGCAT
>NW_007727595.1:0-470 GCF_000696425.1 Galeopterus variegatus | reverse complement strand
AGACAGTAGCTTTATTTACAGATTTATTTACACATTATTTAATTTCCTACTATACAATACCCCACTGGGAAGAAACAAAGATATCAACACAGCATATCTGGGCAAGATCTTTATTTGTCATAGTTTTCCAAGTATTGTTCCTTTATTTACACTCTGTTTTTCCATTGCTGGGAAGAAAAACAAACGGTATTATGGTGAGAAAATACAGTTTTAGCATTCAGATAACTCATTGCTAGAATATAACTTTAAAACCAGAACCTTTCTTAGAATTCACACAGGAATATCTGTGCTCCAATGTTTCTTACAGCTTTATTTACAATAGCCAAGATATGGAACCAACTTAAATGTTCATCAATGGAGAGGAGCAAGATGGCGATGGGTCTGGAGCGGGCGTGCCAGAGGACAGAGCGAGCCTGTGAAGTGTGTGCTGTGCTGCCAGAGTACTATTTGCATTTCCAAGAGCAACAAAA
>NW_007727594.1:386534-396609 GCF_000696425.1 Galeopterus variegatus | reverse complement strand
TATGAAACTTCTAGGAGAAAACAGCCTCATATACTGGATTTCAATTAAAAATAAATAAATAAAAACTGAGCTGTTGAAAAAAATATTGAAAAATAGTGTCTTTGGAATCCAACCATTTGTAGATAAAGAAAGAGGGAAAAAGGAATTTTCTGAGCAGGTGTTGAGGATGTAAGAATGTTTATCAAAGACTGAAATAAACATGAAAAGAAAATTTCTTTCTCGAAGTAAGAGTTTTCCTCATTTTTCCTAATTTTTAATATAAAAGTATGACATTTTCTTAAGATTAGGTAAAATGACATGAAAATGTAGTCCAGGTACCATTCACTCTCCATCAGTCTCTTTTCTATTTTTCCTCTTCTCTCTCCCCACTCTCTGGAGGTTGCCATTTCTAAATACTTCCTATATAGAATTTCTGGGATTTCCATTGTCTTTGGCATCACATAACTTGAACTTGACTACCAGAGAGCTTGATAGATAAACAGGGCTAAAATTTCTTCATAGCAGACATTTAGAAGTATAAAAGTGGGATTTGGGGCCAACAAACTAAATTGTCTGAAAACTATATTTAGAAAATATAATGTTTTTTTAAAGATTTAATATATGAGATTACTTCAAAAAATTCATGGGAATATTTGTCTTACCTTTGAATTCTATTTATTCTGGAAATTTTTGAAGTGACCTCATGATCAGAGAGGTTTCTGTCAGCTTCTGGAGAAGGTAGGTAAAAGCCCCATCATCAAACCTATCTTTGCCACTGCCGTTTATTAACTGAAGAGGATTTAATTAATGGTAGTTGAAAGAAAGTGAGTCGTAACACTGGGTACAGATCAAACTTTATTAAAGGAAAAGAATCTGCCAGGCTGCACTCAAAATGGAGAGCAGCAGCTGGCATCAGGGTGGGAAAGCTTACATAGGATGTAAGGAAGGCCGATGCAATCAGGGAGGGGTTTGGTGCTGGTGTGGAAGGTAAGGCTGGCGGATGCAATCAGGCGGAAGGTTGCACCCATGCAGAAGTAGAGAAGTTTCTATTTCTCAGAAACCAAGAGGTTTCTCATAAGGGAAGGGCTGGCGGTCATTTTGTGCTCAATGTGTATAATATGGCACCAGTCACATCCAAGATCCATCATTCCCACCTTTAAGTATAGGGAGAAGGGAAAAGGGGTGAAGGTCTCATTCTTCTGAAGTGACCTCTTGCTGGAGATGGGCAAAAATATGAAAAAAATAAAACAATTAGGTGGCGAGGTATTGGTTTTGTGTGGGGAGGCTGTACTTTTCTGGCAAAGGGTCGACCATTCTCAGGGCCTGATATCCTCCTCCCAGGAACAATTCGGCAAACTTTTAGTTGGTGAAAACCTGCATCCGCTCCTGTAGGAAATTAGACACTGAAAGAGGCACAGACCAAAGAGGGACCAGTCCTTGAGGCATTTGGAAAGTGGGGCAAAAGGGCTTAATTTAAAGGGTACATTGCCACAATGAAATTGCTAGGAAGCATCCTACTGATAGGAAGTAAAAGAGTGTCAGGAGATATCTCTCAATATTTTTACAATCCTTTGGGGCAGTGTCGGGGTGGGGGGGAGCTGGCGCCCATACTGGCACCCTGACAACTAGCTGAACCGCGCTTGGCTCAAGGGAACGAGGCCGAAGATTACTCCCTGCCTCTTTCTCCCCATGCGAGAGGGAGTGGGAGGGAGAGCCCAGGAGATAGGTAAGTGCAGACACCGGCCCCAACCCGGCTCGCAAAGGAACTCTCAGACGCGGTGGGGGTTCTGTCAAGCAGTTCCATTTATTCAACTCAAAGCCTACCTATTTATGCATAAATGGGCTAAATGGGCAGGGGATTCTGGCGGGGGTCTCCACCTAACAAGCCAATCACCCTATAGGTCATGCGTGCATGCATGGCTCTTGCCTATGCTTATAGTAAAGATCATGAAGTGTCCATGAGCCTGGAAGGCTTTCTGCACCAATGATGCTAAGCCCCGTAAATGGGGTGAGGTTTTACCCAACACCGTAGTCACTCCCCCTTTATATCCTCCAGGCACCATCCTTACCAGTGTGAAAAACAAAGAAGAGAGCAAGCAGTTGTCATTAGGTGTAGCAGCCATCTGTGCCAGGAAGGTAGCTGCCACCCAACAGGGCAGCTGCTGCCAATTCTATAGCAAGTACTAGAACAAGTAGTATAATAAAGGTCAGGGACAGGGGGTGGCATATACTTATCATGTCCCACGATGGCAAACCCAAGATAACAAGTCTTGGAGTAACTCTTTTGAGAGTGATGTGAAGCAGGCCTATAAAAGTGAGAAGATGATTGCTGGGGAAAAGATTATTTTTCTTCTAGAATTGGGGAAAGAGTGGAGATCTTGGTGGAGGCTTTGAAGATTTTTAGTTTTGTAGGTCCTAAAATGGATGAAGTGTAAGGAGGTGTTGGCGTAGGTTCTGAACCAGGGGGCTCCTCCAGGTTGTTATTAACTGTCATTTGAGGTAAAGTTTGATAGAGAATTTGCCTGTTCTCAGAGAAGATCCCTAATGAGTGAGAGAGTAGGGAGGTATTGCCCTAAAGGTGACAGGCTGGAAGGGAGAGATGTGAGGGTGAAGGGTCTGCCATATATGAGTGAAGGGGCTGAGGCCAGTGGGCTTGTGGGTGGCAGTTCATAGACGACTGAGTGCTAAAAGGAGGAGTTGTGTCCAAGGGAGGTGAAGTTCCATAGACAGTTTTGTGAGGTGTGATTTTATGAGGTGATTGGCCTTTTCTACCTTGCCCAATGAATGGAGCCTGTGTAGGTTAGGTCATGTAATAGGGTGTGGGGAAATGTGTGGAAAGAGATTGAGAAAAATGTCCAGAGCCTCCATGTAGTTATGCTGTAAAAGATTTAACTATTTTGGAGTGACAGTGGCTGGAGTTCGGGGAGGCCAAGGTTTGAAGGAAAACTGGGAATTCTCAATAAAAGTAAAGCAAATAAGTTGTGAGAGGGGGAGAGAATTGACATGGCCTTATGGCTGAGAAGATCCTGAAAATAATGGGGAGAACAAATAGGTGTTTGTTGTCCAAAGGTCAGTTTGGAGCATTCTTGTGCTATAAGGGTGGCTGCTGCCAAAGCCAATAAACAGGGAGCCCATCCTCTAGCTGTGGGGTCCAATTGTTTAGAAAGATATGCAAGGGGGGGAGAAGATATCTCCTGCCTTTTGTCCCAGAACCCCAACTGCCAATCCCTGGGTTTTACTGATGTATAAGACAAATGGATGGGATAAGTTTGGGAGAGAAAGAGCTGGGGCTGTGAGAAGAGCAGCTTTCAACCACTGGAAGGAAGAATGAATGGGCTTTGTGGGATCTAAGAGAATGGCAGGATCTCCTTTGGCTGCCTCATAAAGTGGTTTTGCTAGCACGCCAAAGTTAGGAATCCATAGGCAAAGATACCTTGCAAACCCTAAGAAAGAAAGGATTTCACCCTTTGTGGTAGGAGTAGGGAGTTCAGAAATTAAACTTGTGATCCACCATTATTTCTCTGGAGTTGGGGGTGAAGTGGACTCCCAAACAGGTGACTGAAGAAGAAATTTGGGCCTTGCTGGGGGACACTCAATATCCCCTGGAAGCCAGGAAATTAAGGAGAGCAACAGTGTATGCCTGTGAATCCTCACAGGAGGGCCTACAAAGGAGGAGGCCATCCACGTATTGTATTAAAGTGCTAGAGGTTGGGGGAAGTTCAGATAAGTCTTGAGCTAAGGCCTGGACAAAGGCCCCCTAAGTGGGGGCTATCCCAAAACCCCTTTAGGTAGTACTGTCCAGGTGAGTTGTTGAGAATGACGCATATCAGGATCAGTCCAAGTGAAGGCAAACAGGTTTTGACAGGAAGGGTGTAAGGGAATAGAAAAGAAGACATCTTTGAGGTCAAGTACAGAGAAGAAATGGGTTGTTGTTGGGATTGTGGATTGAAGAGTATAGGGGTTAGAAATGATTTGGGTTAGGGTAAAATGGCCACATTAATGTCCCTGAGGTCTTGAACTAAACGGTATGAGCCATTAAGCTTTATAACCAGAAGGATGGGTGTATTAAACAGCGAGTGGGTAGGCTGTGAGAGATGAGAAGAAAGGAGTTTGTGTATGATGGGTTTTCAGCCTATTAGGTGTTTGTTAGCAATGAGGTACTGTGGGACATTAGGGAACAAAAAGGATCTCCACAATTTAACAAGTGTAGGGGAATGGTGCATAGTAATGGAGGGAGAAGAAGCGTACCATACGATGAGATTAACCTTGTCCAAGGGGAAGGGGAAGGTGGAAGCCTCAGGGGCCAGGTCTGGGGGAACCTGTAACAGTAACTATAACAGTAGCTGGAGTTAAAGTGTTTAGGGTCAGGGCAGCTTTGAATTTGGAAAGGATGTCCTGTCCCAGTAAGGGGGGTTGGGCATTGAGGCATTATTTAAAATTTGTGTGTCAATTGGGTGTGATGTAGGGTGCAGGAAAGGGGTTGAGTGATCCGTGGATGGTATTCTGATCCCGTGACCCCTACTATTGTGACAGAGGATGGGGTTGTTGGTCCTGCATATTCAGGAAGGGTAGAATAAGTGGCCCCCTGTATTGATAACAAAAGAGATCAGCTTACCTGTTACGAGGAGACTTACCTCATGTGCGTTGATCTCCATGGGTACCTCAGGCCCTGGGCATCATCAGTCCTCCTTCTGGGCAAAGCCAAGAAGCTCCAGTAGGGATCGCTGTGGAGCTAAAGGTTGTGGGTTAGGGACTGGGCCACTCCCTCTCTGGTGAGTGGAACAGTCAACCCCCCAGTGATCTGGCTGTTTCCAGTAAGGACAGGGCCCTGGAAGAGGCCTGGGGTTAGGACAGGCCCATACCCAGTAGCCCAAGTTGACTGCATTTGAAGAAGTTCCCAGGTGGCTGGCCCATGGGGACAACCAGCTGAGGGGTATGTGAGCCATCGATTCTTCTTCTCCTCATCCTTCCTATTGTTAAAAACCTTGAAAGCTGCATTGAGGAAGTCTTGTTGGGTCGTATTTGGACCATCCTCAGGATTTTTTAGTTTTTTTCCAAATATCAGGGCTGATTGGGTAATGAAATGAGCGTGTAAGAGAGCCATGCCTGCAGGGGAGTTTGAATCTGTACATGTGTGCTTATGTAAAGCCTCAGAGAGGCAGGTTAGGACCTCTCTGGGATTTTTGGTGGATCTCTGTGTGATTTCCCTAAGCTTGTCATAATTGACCAACTTGTGAGTAGCATTTTGGAGGCTGTGAGGTAGGTGTGTGGTCATATTATCCCAGAGGTCCTCGTCCCCATGGCCAGCCTTGTAGTCCCAATTTGGGTCCGTGCAAGGGATGGCAATGGCTCCCACAGGCCACCTATTATTTTGGGCACGTACCTCATCTGCTTGTTTTGGGGCCATTATCCAGACCTGCTCTCTGTCCTTGGGGGACAAAGTAGTAGTGAGAATCATAAAAATATCATGCCAGGTGAGATCATAAGACTGAGCGAGATATCTGAATTCCTTAAGATATGTGTCCGGGTTGAACTAAAAAGATCACAGTCATTTTTTGATTTGGGAGAGATCAGAAAGAGAAAAGAGATTGCGAAGAGAAAAGGGGCAGGGTTGTCACCCAATGAAGAGGAAGAAGCAGAGGGGTTTGGTGGCTGAGGACAAGTGTCTTGAGACCAGGTATGGAGAAGAGAGGGAAAAGGTGAAGGGGCTGGTGGAGGATCTGGAATGTAAGGAGGTGGTTGGGGAGCAGAGTGGTCTGATGGATCGAAAGATTGATCCGAGTCCACAAAGGGAGGTTGGGCATGAGCTAGGAGAATTTGAGACATAGAACAGTTTTGACAGAGAGAAGGACGTGATTGGAAACAGAAGAAGGCTTGAATATAAGGAATCTCTCTGGCTTTGCTGCTTTGGTGACAAAAGTTTTCTAGGTCTCTGAGATTATCCAAATTAAAAGTGCCATTTTCTGGCTATTGAGATTCATTGTCTAGTTTGTATTTAAGCCAAACCTGATTGCAGTAGAAAATGAGACGTTTAGGTTTAATGTCTCCCTGTAGGCCAAGAGGTTGGCCAGGAGACAGCCCAGAGGCATAGAGCATGGAGGTTTGGATTGTGAGGATCCCATTTAGAGGGTGAGAAAGGAGGTGATTAGTCCCAGGAGAAGAAGGGCAACACCAAGGTGCATCCTCATTGGTGTGCGCCTTCTTTTTGAGAGAGAAGCCACCAACCAGCTAGAGGAGCATCCTCTAATAGCTGGGGGGCATGAGAGGGGTTCCCTTGGCCAGGCACCTGGTCTTCAGGAAGTAGACAGTAGTCATAGAAAGTAGTTGGGGGAACCTGTGGAAGTAGGACAGACCCACTGACTCACCCTGAATTGAGGCCAATGTTGGATGTGTTGGTCCTGAAATGGCAAGAGGAGAGAGTCCCAGAGGTACCCAGTTCAGCGGGTCTGGGAAGGGCAGCTTGGGGGGGGGCAATCAACCCAAGACAGGGGATCATCCGAAGGTCCCAGCCAGGACCCTTCCTGGGTTTCAGCACCAAAATGAAAGAAAGTGAGCCAAAATGCCACGTACCAATCAAGCTTTATTAAAGGAAAAGAATATGCCAGGCTGCACTCAAAATGGAGAGCAGCAGCCAGCGTTGGGGTGGGAGGGCTTATAGAGGCTGCAAGGAAGGCTGATGTAATCAGGGAGGGGTTTGGTGCTAATGCAATCAGGTGGAAGGTTGCACCCATGCGGAAGGAGAGGAGTTTCTATTCCTCAGAAACCACGAGGTTTCTCATAAGAGAAAGGCTGGTGTCCATTTTGCACTCAGTGTGTGTAAAGTGGCACCCACCAGTCACTTCCAAGATCCATCAGTAGTAATGAAGAAAATAGAGGGGCTAGGTGTAGAAGGAAGCATAATAAAATTTGTCAAGGTAGGTTCCTAGTAGAGGAAAGGCAACCGGAACTACTGCTGTGCTCTATTACTAGTCAAAAGATGTTTTCCTCAAATATTGTCCTTCATCTTTCTCTTGACAAATGAGATCTACTTATAAGATTCCTAAGGCTTTGTTTTACATTGCTTCTATTTTATTCCCTATATCAAAGTTATTTTGAATATTAAATAACACACGCCTTCTGAAAAACAAAGTAACAAATAGGTCCCTGCTGCTTTCTGTCTTGACTTGACCAGAGTATCTCTAAAAACAAAAAATAAAAGAATCTGAGTCTTAAAAATAAAATCCAAGTAATAAAGCCCAATGTTTTAATAAAGAAAGATGTGTTGAGGTTTTAACCAACAATATATGATCTTAAATAAGATTAAAACATTTTTTTTTAAGAAATTAGGACTACGGGGCCGGCCCGGTGGCACACTGGATAGTGCGCCGCTTGGGAAGCGCGGCGGCGCTCCCACCCGAGGGTTCAGATCCCACATGCAGACTGGTTCCCGCTCACTGGCTGAGCGAGGCACGGGGGCAACGCTGAGGGTTGCAATCCCATTGCCGGTCCCCAGTCCGGTACGGGCGTGACACTGAGGGTTGCGATCCGTTGCCGGACACGGAAAAAAGACAAAAAAGACAAAAAAAAAAAAAAAAAGAAATTAGGACTATATATAAGTAAAACAGATAAAACACACACACACATCTGTACACATACACCCAGAATTTCATTAAATTAAAATTTTTAATTAGTGCATTTGGAGGCTACATGAACTAATTTCTATTATTTAGATTCTTTTTCCTTCCTTTATTTTTCTCTTATAAATTATATCTGACGTGCAATTTTAGACTTTTTTAAAAATGAGAGGCTTTTCACTTGTCTATTTTAATTCTTAAATACTTTACACCTTTCTTTTTTATAAAAATATATCTAGTGATGTAAAGCCTGTGATTATACTACATATAATTTTTAAAAAGACTTTGTAAAATCAGACATATCATTTTTAGAGTTGGTGTTGATTTCAAAGGGAGAAGAAACTGCAGCATTGAACAATTTCAGGTTGGAAGAAAGTTCATTGTTCACAGATGTTTCGTGAAGATTTGTTTAGAAAAGCATTGAATGTTAGACTTGTATAGCACAAGGCAGAGAATGAAAACATAAACTGATTTGCTGAACTAGCAAACATATACAAGTAGAGTAATCATCAGATAATTAAAAGGGCTTAATAAGTCTGGAAAATAAGTTGAGAAAAAGGTTAATGATTTCAAACAATGTGGAAGGATGAAGGTCACTTAAAAGTTCAAGGAATGATGTTGAAACCTTAAACATCATTTTTCAAACCTCAAGGCTTCTGAAAATCCAACCTAATTATGTAGAAGGAATAAAAATAAGTGCAACTGAAACTGAGCAATAATAAAAGTGAAAAAGAATAAAAGTAAATCTATCTTACAAATTTTAATTTTAATTTTTTATTGAGCATAATGATAAGGAATGAAAAAATATATAAAGTGTGAAATATTAATTTTAAGAAATCAGTTTATATCATTATATTAGATTTAGCACACAGTCTTAATATGAATTCAAATCAAATGTGTAATGTGATGACTGAATATCAAAAGAAAAAATAAAATTCTAAGTTTTGTTTCTATCGCCCATCTCTTTCCACAGCAAGCCTACCCCTTGGTTCAACATTTTCTCCTAGTAGTGACATTTTTCTAGGTCCTCCTTCATCAAATAACATTTCTTTCAGCATGCATTTAGAATAGCAGACAAACAGGAGACTGGTGTAAGACAGAGGACAGGCCTTTTCTGTATAATATTTGAAGAGGAAACAAAAGATGAAACTCTAGTAACAACTTCAATTGACTTTTATTTTTTTTTTTATGACCAGTAAGGGTATTGTCACTCTTGGCTTGGCGTCATCCGCACCATGCTCAGCAGTGAGCGCACCAGCCATCCCTATATATGATCCTGACCTGTGGCCTTGGCGCAACCAGTGCTGCACTCTCCCGAGTGAGCCACGGGGCTGGCCCTTCTATTGACTTTTAAATATTTGATTCTCTTTTGCTACTAATAACTATACCACCCATGTACCACATCTGGGNAAGTTTTGTTTCTATCGCCCATCTCTTTCCACAGCAAGCCTACCCCTTGGTTCAACATTTTTTCCTAGTAGTGACATTTTTCTAGGTCCTCCTTCATCAAATAACATTTCTTTCAACTTGCATTTAGAATAGCAGACAAACAGGAGACTGGTGTAAGACAGAGGACAGGCCTTTTCCACATAATATTTGAAGAGGAAACAAAAGATGAAACTCTAGTAACAGCTTCAATTGACTTTTTTTTTTTTTTTTTGTGACCATAAGGGTATCGTCACCCTTGGCTTGGCATCGTCCGCACCATGCTCAGTAGTGAGTGCACCAGCCATCCCTATATATGATCCTGACCTGTGGCCTTGGTGCTACCAGTGCTGCACTCTCCCGAGTGAGCCATGGGGCTGGCCCTTCTATTGAATTTTAAATATTTGATTCTCTTTTGCTACTAATAACTATACCACCCATGTACCACATCTGGGAAAAAAACAGATCTGTGTTCAGGACATTTGTTTATATGTATTATGTGGAGGGTTAGAAATCTTGATTCTCACTTGATTTTAGAATCAGGTTTTTAGGTAAATGTATGCATAGGGCAAAAGCCCTCAGGTGGGGGGCCACAGCCCACAGATAGTGTGGCAAAAGCCCATCTAATCAACTCTAATCACTGTTTAGGTATTGGGATTGTATACTTTAATAATTTTAGAGATCACATGAGGTTATCATACTGATCCTAAGAGATTTTAAGAATTGCAGAAGAGAAAGTTTTGGAAAAAATGTTTCCTAGGGGCAAGCTGTCTGTTGGGGGAAACCTTAGAGATAATTGTATTTAGATTTTGTCATAAGAATGTAACTTTTGCTTAAGGAGAGGTTATACTTTAGATAATGAGCCACTTTGACCAACTTAGCTTTTCACTAATTGTACTTTGGAATGTCACTTTATTTTATTGATGTTATGAGTTTCCATTGTTAAACTATACTTAGCCATAGATAACTTTTATAACCCCGCTCATGTCCTTGTGTCCTTTTGTAATGATTGAATCAACTGAATTTTCTTCTGAAACTTCCTTGTCTTTACAATAAAA